>NW_027446678.1:0-117068 GCF_038048845.1 Mixophyes fleayi | reverse complement strand
TGATTCAACTCATGATTCATGATTCAATTCATGATTCATGATTCAATTCATGATTGATGATTCATGATTCAATTCATGATTCGATTCATGATTCAATTAATGATTTGTGATTCATGATTCAATTCATGTTTCATGATTCATGATTCATGATTCGATTCATGATTCATGATTCATGATTCAATTCATGATTAATTTCATGATACATGATTCAATTCAGTATTCATGATTCAATTCATGATTCATGATTTAATTCATGATTCATGATTCATGATTCATGATTCAATTCATGATTCAATTCATGATTCATGATTTAATTCATGATTCATGATTCATGATTCAATTCATGATTCGATTCATGATTCATGATTCAATTCATGATTCAAGTCATGATTCATGATTCAATTCATGATTCATGATTCAATTCATGATTCAATTCATGATTCAATTCATGATTCATTTCATGATTCGTGATTCATGATTCAATTCATGATTCATTTCATAATTCATGATTTAATTCATGATTCATAATTCATGATTCAATTCATGATTCATGATTCAATTCATGATTCATGATTCAATTCATGAGTTATGATTCATGATACGATTCATGATTCATGATTCAAATCATGATTCATGATTTATGATTCAATTCACGATTCATGATTCATGATTCAATTCATGATTCATGATTCTTGATTCAATTCATGATTCATGATTCGATTCATGATTCATGATTCGATATTTGATTCATGATTCATGATTCAATTCATGATTCATGATTTAATTTATGGTTCATGATTGAATTCATGATTCATGATTCATGATTCAATTCATGATTTATGATTCAATTCATGATTAATGATTCAATTCATGATTTATGATTCATGATTCCATTCATAATTCATGACTCATGATTCGATTCATGATTCATGATTCGATTCATGATTCATGATTTGATTCATGATTCAAGATTCCTGATTCAATTCATGATTCATGATTCATGTTTCAATTCATGATTCATTTCAAGATTCATGATTCAAATTATGATTCATTTCATGATTCATTTCATGATTCATGATTTAATTCATGATTCATGATTCATGATTCATGATTCATGATTCAAATTATGATTCATGATTCGATTCATGATTCAATTAATGATTTGTGATTCATGATACGATTCATGATTCATGATTCAATTCATGATTCATGATTTATGATTCAATTCATGATTCGATATTTGATTCATGATTCATGATTCAATTCATGATTCATGGTTCGATTCATGATTCATGATTCAATATTTGATTCATGATTCATGATTCAATTCATGATTCATGATTCAATTCATGATTCATGATTCAACTCATGATTCATGATTCAATTCATGATTTATGATTCAATTCATGATTAATGATTCAATTCATGATTTATGATTCATGATTCAATTCATGATTCTATTCATTATTCATGATTCAATTTATTATTCTTGATTCGATTCATGATTCAATTAATGATTTGTGATTCATGATTCATGATTCATGATTCGATTCATAATTCATGATTCATGATTCGATTCATGATTCATGATTCGATTCAAGATTCATGATTTGATTCATGATTCATGATTCAATTCATGATTCATTTCAAGATTCATGATTCAAATTATGATTCATTTCATGATTCATGATTTAATTCATGATTCTAATCATGATTCATGATTCAATTCATGATTCATTTCATGATTCATGATTCAATTCATGATTCTATTCATGATTCATGATTCAATTCATGATTCATGATTCATGATTCATGATTCAATTCATGATCCATGATTCGATTAATGATTCATGATTCAATTCATGATTCATGATTCATGATTCATGATTCAATTCATGATTCATGATTCGATTAATGATTCATGATTCAATTCATAATTCATGATTCATGATTCATGATTCAATTCATGATTCATGATTCGATTTATGATTCATGATTCAATTCATGATTCATGATTCATGATTCATTTCATGATTCATGATTCAATTCATGATTCATGATTCATGATTAATGATTCGATTCATAATTCATGATCCATGATCCATGATTCAATTAATGATTCATGATTCAATTCATGATTCATGATTCAATTTATGATTCATGATTCATGATTCCATTAATGATTCTATTCATGATTCATGATTCGATTCATGATTCATGATTCGATTCATGATTCATGATTCAATTCATGATTCATGATTCATGATTCATTTCATGATTCATGATTCAATTCATGATTCATGATTCATGATTCATGATTCAATTCATGATTCATGATTAGATTCATGATTCAATTCATGATTCATGATTCGATTCATGATTCAATTCAAGATTCATGATTCAATTCATGATTCATGATTCAACTCATGATTCATGATTCAATTAATGATTTATGATTCAATTTATGATTCATGATTCAATTCATGATTCATGATTCATGATTCAATTCATGATTCAATTCATGATTCATTATTCAATTCATGATTCATGATTCAATTCATGATTCATGATTTGATTCATCATTCATGATTCATGATTCAATTCATGATTCATGATTCATGAGTAATGATTCGATTCATGATTCATGATTTATGATTCAATTCATGATTCATGATTCATGATTAATGATTCATGATTCATGATTCATGATTCATGATTCAATTCATGATTCATGATTCAATTCATGATTCAATTCATGATTCAAGTCATGATTCACGATTCAATTCCTGATTCATTTCATGATTCAATTCATGATTCAATTCATGATTAATTTCATGATTCATGATTTATCATTCAATTCATGATTCATTTCATGATTCATAATTCATGATTCATAATTCATGATTCAATTCATGATTCATGATTCAATTGATGATTCATGATTCAATTCATGAGTTATGATTCATGATTCAATTGATGATTCATGATTCGATTCATGATTTATGATTCATGATTCATGATTCAACTCATGATTCATGATTCAATTCATGATTCAATTCATGATTCATTTCATGATTCATGATTTAATTCATGATTCATGATTCAACTCATGATTCATGATTCAATTCATGATTCATGATTCAATTCATGATTGATGATTCATGATTCAATTCATGATTCGATTCATGATTCAATTAATGATTTGTGATTCATGATTCAATTCATGTTTCATGATTCATGATTCATGATTCGATTCATGATTCATGATTCATGATTAATGATTCGATTCATGATTCATGATTCAATTCATGATTAATTTCATGATACATGATTCAATTCAGTATTCATGATTCAATTCATGATTCATGATTTAATTCATGATTCATGATTCATGATTCAATTCTTGATTCGATTCATGATTCATGATTCAATTCATGATTCAAGTCATGATTCATGATTCAATTCATGATTCATGATTCAATTCATGATTCAATTCATGATTCAATTCATGATTCATTTCATGATTCGTGATTCATGATTCAATTCATGATTCATTTCATAATTCATGATTTAATTCATGATTCATAATTCATGATTCAAATCATGATTCATGATTCAATTCATGATTCATGATTCAATTCATGAGTTATGATTCATGATACGATTCATGATTCATGATTCAAATCATGATTCATGATTTATGATTCAATTCACGATTCATGATTCATGATTCAATTCATGATTCATGATTCTTGATTCAATTCATGATTCATGATTCGATTCATGATTCATGATTCGATATTTGATTCATGATTCATGATTCAATTCATGATTCATGATTTAATTTATGATTCATGATTGAATTCATGATTCATGATTCATGATTCAATTCATGATTTATGATTCAATTCATGATTAATGATTCAATTCATGATTTATGATTCATGATTCCATTCATAATTCATGACTCATGATTCGATTCATGATTCATGATTCGATTCATGATTCATGATTTGATTCATGATTCAAGATTCCTGATTCAATTCATGATTCATGATTCATGTTTCAATTCATGATTCATTTCAAGATTCATGATTCAAATTATGATTCATTTCATGATTCATTTCATGATTCATGATTTAATTCATGATTCATGATTCATGATTCAATTCATGATTCTTTTCATGATTCATGATTCAATTCATGAGTCATGATTCAATTCATGATCCATGATTCGATTAATGATTCATGATTCAATTCATGATTCGTGATTCATGATTCATGATTCAATTCATGATTCATGATTCATGATTCGATTTATGATTCATGATTCATGATTCGATTCATGATTCATGATTTATGATTCTATTCATGATTCATGATTCGATTCATGATTCATGATTAAATTCATGATTCATGATTCATGATTCAATTCATGTTTCATGATTCGATTCATGATTCATGATTCATGATTAATGATTTGATGCATGATTCATGATTCATGATTCATGATTCAATTCATGATTCATGATTAATGATTTGATGCATGATTCAATTCATGATTCATGTTTCAATTCATGATTCATGATTCAATTCATGTTTCATGATTTGATTCATGATTCATGATTCATGATTCGATTCATGATTCATGATTCATGATTAATGATTCGATTCATGATTCATGATTCATGATTCAATTCATGATTCATTTCATGATTCATGATTCAATTCAGTATTCATGATTCAATTCATGATTCATGATTTAATTCATGATTCATGATTCATGATTCATGATTCATGATTTATGATTCAATTCATGATTCAATTCATGATTCATGATTTAATTCATGATTCATGATTCATGATTCATGATTCAATTCATGATTCATGATTTAATTTATGATTCATGATTGAATTCATGATTCATGATTCATGATTCAATTCATGATTTATGATTCAATTCATGATTAATGATTCAATTCATGATTTATGATTCATGATTCCATTCATAATTCATGACTCATGATTCGATTCATGATTCATGATTCGATTCATGATTCATGATTTGATTCATGATTCAAGATTCCTGATTCAATTCATGATTCATGATTCATGTTTCAATTCATGATTCATTTCAAGATTCATGATTCAAATTATGATTCATTTCATGATTCATTTCATGATTCATGATTTAATTCATGATTCATGATTCATGATTCAATTCATGATTCTTTTCATGATTCATGATTCAATTCATGAGTCATGATTCAATTCATGATCCATGATTCGATTAATGATTCATGATTCAATTCATGATTCGTGATTCATGATTCATGATTCAATTCATGATTCATGATTCATGATTCGATTTATGATTCATGATTCATGATTCGATTCATGATTCATGATTTATGATTCTATTCATGATTCATGATTCGATTCATGATTCATGATTAAATTCATGATTCATGATTCATGATTCAATTCATGTTTCATGATTCGATTCATGATTCATGATTCATGATTCGATTCATGATTCATGACTCATGATTAATGATTTGATGCATGATTCATGATTCATGATTCATGATTCAATTCATGATTCATGATTAATGATTTGATGCATGATTCAATTCATGATTCATGTTTCAATTCATGATTCATGATTCAATTCATGTTTCATGATTTGATTCATGATTCATGATTCATGATTCGATTCATGATTCATGATTCATGATTAATGATTCGATTCATGATTCATGATTCATGATTCAATTCATGATTCATTTCATGATTCATGATTCAATTCAGTATTCATGATTCAATTCATGATTCATGATTTAATTCATGATTCATGATTCATGATTCATGATTCATGATTCAATTCATGATTCAATTCATGATTCATGATTTAATTCATGATTCATGATTCATGATTCATGATTCAATTCATGATTCGATTCATGATTAATGATTCAATTCATAATTCAAGTCATGATTCAATTCATAATTCAAGTCATGATTCATGATTCAATTCATGATTCATGATTCAATTCATGATTCAATTCATGATTCAATTCATGATTCATTTCATGATTCATGATTCATCATTAAATTCATGATTCATTTCATAATTCATGATTTAATTCATGATTCATAATTCTTGATTCAATTCATGATTCATGATTCAATTCATGATTCATGATTCAATTCATGAGTTATGATTCATGATACGATTCATGATTCATGATTCAATTCATGATTCATGATTTATGATTCAATTCACGATTCATGATTCATGATTCATGATTCTTGATTCAATTCATGATTCATGATACGATTCATGATTCATGATTCGATATTTGATTCATGATTCATGATTCAATTCATGATTCATGATTCAATTCATGATTTATGATTCAATTCATAATTAATGATTCAATTCATGATTTAGGATTCATGATTCGATTCATAATTCATGATTCATGATTCGATTCATGATTCATGATTCGATTCATGATTCATGATTTGATTCATGATTCAAGATTCATTATTCAATTCATGATTCATGATTCATGTTTCAATTCATGATTCATTTCAAGATTCATGATTCAAATTATGATTCATTTCATGATTCCTTTCATGATTCATGATTTAATTCATGATTCATGATTCAATTCATGATTCTTTTTATGATTCATGATTCAATTCATGATTCATGTTTCAATTCATTAACCATGATTCGATTAATGATTCATGATTCATGATTCAATTCATGATTCATGATTAATGATTTGATTCATGATTCATGATTCATGATTCATGATTCATGATTCAATATATGATCTATGATTCAATTAATGATTCATGATTCAATTCATGATTCGTGATTCATGATTCATGATTCAATTCATGATTCATGATTCGATTTATGATTCATGATTCATGATTCAATTCATGATTCATTTCATGATTCATGATTCATGATTTAATTCATGATTCTATTCATGATTCATGATTCAATTCATGATTCATGATTCATGATTCAATTCATGATCCATGATTCGATTAATGATTCATGATTCAATTCATGATTTGTGATTCATGATTCATGATTCAATTCATGATTCATGATTCGATTTATGATTCATGATTCATGATTCGATTTATGATTCATGATTCATGATTTGATTCATGATTCATGATTCTATTCATGATTCATGATTCGATTCATGATTCATGATTCAATTCATGATTCATGATTCAATTCATGATTCATGATTCATGATTCATGATTCAATTCATGATTCATGATTCGATTCATGATTCAATTCATGATGCATGATTCAATTCATGATTCATGTTTCATGATTCAATTCATGTTTCATGATTCGATTCATGATTCATGATTCAATTCATGATTCATGATTAATGATTCGATTCATGATTCATGATTCATGATTCAATTTATGATCTATGATTCAATTAATGATTGATGATTCAATTCATGATTCGTGATTCATGATTCATGATTCAATTCATGATTCATGATTCGATTTATGATTCATGATTCGATTCATGATTCACGATTCATGATTCTATTCATGATTCATGATTCGATTCATGATTCATGATTCAATTCTCAATTCATGATTCCATTCATGATTCATGATTCATGATTCATTTCATGATTCATGATTCGATTCATGATTCAATTCATGATTCATGATTCAATTCATGATTCAATTCAAGATTCATGATTCAATTAATGATTCATGATTCATGATTAATGATTCGATTCATGATTTATGATTCATGATTCAATTCATGATTCTATTCATGATTCATGATTCAATTCATGATTCAATTCATGATTCGATTCATGATTCAATTAATGATTTGTGATTCATGATTCATGATTCAATTCATGATTCATGATTCGATTCATGATTCATGATTCGATTCATGATTCATGATTCAATTCATAATTCATGATTCATGATTCGATTCATGATTCATGATTCGATTCATGATTCATGATTTGATTCATGATTTAAGATTCATGATTCAATTCATGATTCATGATTCATGATTCAATTCATGATTCATTTCAAGATTCATGATTCAAATTATGATTCATTTCATGATTCATGATTTAATTCATGATTCATGATTCATGATTCAATTCATGATTCTAATCATGATTCATGATTCAATTCATGATTCATTATTCAATTCATGATTCATGATTAATGATTCAATTTATGATTCAATTCATGATTCATTTCATGATTCATGATTCATCATTAAATTCATGATTCATTTCATAATTCATGATTTAATTCATGATTCATAATTCTTGATTCAATTCATGATTCATGATTCAATTCATGATTCATGATTCAATTCATGAGTTATGATTCATGATACGATTCATGATTCATGATTCAATTCATGATTCATGATTTATGATTCAATTCACGATTCATGATTCATGATTCATGATTCTTGATTCAATTCATGATTCATGATACGATTCATGATTCATGATTCGATATTTGATTCATGATTCATGATTCAATTCATGATTCATGATTTAATTCATGATTTATGATTCAACTCATGATTCATGATTCATGATTCAATTCATGATTTATGATTCAATTCATAATTAATGATTCAATTCATGATTTAGGATTCATGATTCGATTCATAATTCATGATTCATGATTCGATTCATGATTCATGATTCGATTCATGATTCATGATTTGATTCATGATTCAAGATTCATGATTCAATTCATGATTCATGATTCATGTTTCAATTCATGATTCATTTCAAGATTCATGATTCAAATTATGATTCATTTCATGATTCCTTTCATGATTCATGATTTAATTCATGATTCATGATTCAATTCATGATTCTTTTCATGATTCATGATTCAATTCATGATTCATGTTTCAATTCATGATCCATGATTCGATTAATGATTCATGATTCATGATTCAATTCATGATTCATGATTAATGATTTGATTCATGATTCATGATTCATGATTCATGATTCATGATTCAATATATGATCTATGATTCAATTAATGATTCATGATTCAATTCATGATTCGTGATTCATGATTCATGATTCAATTCATGATTCATGATTCGATTTATGATTCATGATTCATGATTCAATTCATGATTCATTTCATGATTCATGATTCATGATTTAATTCATGATTCTATTCATGATTCATGATTCAATTCATGATTCATGATTCATGATTCAATTCATGATCCATGATTCGATTAATGATTCATGATTCAATTCATGATTTGTGATTCATGATTCATGATTCAATTCACGATTCATGATTCGATTTATGATTCATGATTCATGATTCGATTTATGATTCATGATTCATGATTTGATTCATGATTCATGATTCTATTCATGATTCATGATTCGATTCATGATTCATGATTCAATTCATGATTCATGATTCAATTCATGATTCATAATTCATGATTCATGATTCAATTCATGATTCATGATTCGATTCATGATTCAATTCATGATGCATGATTCAATTCATGATTCATGTTTCATGATTCAATTCATGTTTCATGATTCGATTCATGATTCATGATTCAAATTATGATTCATGATTAATGATTCGATTCATGATTCATGATTCATGATTCAATTTATGATCTATGATTCAATTAATGATTCATGATTCAATTCATGATTCGTGATTCATGATTCATGATTCAATTCATGATTCATGATTCGATTTATGATTCATGATTCGATTCATGATTCACGATTCATGATTCTATTCATGATTCATGATTCGATTCATGATTCATGATTCAATTCTCAATTCATGATTCAATTCATGATTCATGATTCATGATTCATTTCATGATTCATGATTCAATTCATGATTCTGAATTCATGATTCAATTCATGATTCATGATTCGATTCATGATTCAATTCATGATTCATGATTCAATTCATGATTCAATTCAAGATTCATGATTCAATTCATGATTCATGATTCATGATTAATGATTCGATTCATGATTTATGATTCATGATTCAATTCATGATTCTATTCATGATTCATAATTCAATTCATGATTCAATTCATGATTCGATTCATGATTCAATTAATGATTTGTGATTCATGATTCATGATTCAATTCATGATTCATGATTCGATTCATGATTCATGATTCGATTCATGATTCATGATTCAATTCATAATTCATGATTCATGATTCGATTCATGATTCATGATTCGATTCATGATTCATGATTTGATTCATGATTTAAGATTCATGATTCAATTCATGATTCATGATTCATGATTCAATTCATGATTCATTTCAAGATTCATGATTCAAATTATGATTCATTTCATGATTCATGATTTAATTCATGATTCATGATTCATGATTCAATTCATGATTCATGATTCATGATTCAATTCATGATTCATTTCATGATTCATGATTCAATTCAGTATTCATGATTCAATTCATGATTCATGATTTAATTCATGATTCATGATTCATGATTCATGATTCAATTCATGATTCGATTCATGATTAATGATTCAATTCATAATTCAAGTCATGATTCAATTCATAATTCAAGTCATGATTCATGATTCAATTCATGATTCATGATTCAATTCATGATTCAATTCATGATTCAATTCATGATTCATTTCATGATTCATGATTCATCATTAAATTCATGATTCATTTCATAATTCATGATTTAATTCATGATTCATAATTCTTGATTCAATTCATGATTCATGATTCAATTCATGATTCATGATTCAATTCATGAGTTATGATTCATGATACGATTCATGATTCATGATTCAATTCATGATTCATGATTTATGATTCAATTCACGATTCATGATTCATGATTCATGATTCTTGATTCAATTCATGATTCATGATACGATTCATGATTCATGATTCGATATTTGATTCATGATTCATGATTCAATTCATGATTCATGATTTAATTCATGATTTATGATTCAACTCATGATTCATGATTCATGATTCAATTCATGATTTATGATTCAATTCATAATTAATGATTCAATTCATGATTTAGGATTCATGATTCGATTCATAATTCATGATTCATGATTCGATTCATGATTCATGATTCGATTCATGATTCATGATTTGATTCATGATTCAAGATTCATGATTCAATTCATGATTCATGATTCATGTTTCAATTCATGATTCATTTCAAGATTCATGATTCAAATTATGATTCATTTCATGATTCCTTTCATGATTCATGATTTAATTCATGATTCATGATTCAATTCATGATTCTTTTCATGATTCATGATTCAATTCATGATTCATGTTTCAATTCATGATCCATGATTCGATTAATGATTCATGATTCATGATTCAATTCATGATTCATGATTAATGATTTGATTCATGATTCATGATTCATGATTCATGATTCATGATTCAATATATGATCTATGATTCAATTAATGATTCATGATTCAATTCATGATTCGTGATTCATGATTCATGATTCAATTCATGATTCATGATTCGATTTATGATTCATGATTCATGATTCAATTCATGATTCATTTCATGATTCATGATTCATGATTTAATTCATGATTCTATTCATGATTCATGATTCAATTCATGATTCATGATTCATGATTCAATTCATGATCCATGATTCGATTAATGATTCATGATTCAATTCATGATTTGTGATTCATGATTCATGATTCAATTCACGATTCATGATTCGATTTATGATTCATGATTCATGATTCGATTTATGATTCATGATTCATGATTTGATTCATGATTCATGATTCTATTCATGATTCATGATTCGATTCATGATTCATGATTCAATTCATGATTCATGATTCAATTCATGATTCATAATTCATGATTCATGATTCAATTCATGATTCATGATTCGATTCATGATTCAATTCATGATGCATGATTCAATTCATGATTCATGTTTCATGATTCAATTCATGTTTCATGATTCGATTCATGATTCATGATTCAAATTATGATTCATGATTAATGATTCGATTCATGATTCATGATTCATGATTCAATTTATGATCTATGATTCAATTAATGATTCATGATTCAATTCATGATTCGTGATTCATGATTCATGATTCAATTCATGATTCATGATTCGATTTATGATTCATGATTCGATTCATGATTCACGATTCATGATTCTATTCATGATTCATGATTCGATTCATGATTCATGATTCAATTCTCAATTCATGATTCAATTCATGATTCATGATTCATGATTCATTTCATGATTCATGATTCAATTCATGATTCTGAATTCATGATTCAATTCATGATTCATGATTCGATTCATGATTCAATTCATGATTCATGATTCAATTCATGATTCAATTCAAGATTCATGATTCAATTCATGATTCATGATTCATGATTAATGATTCGATTCATGATTTATGATTCATGATTCAATTCATGATTCTATTCATGATTCATGATTCAATTCATGATTCAATTCATGATTCGATTCATGATTCAATTAATGATTTGTGATTCATGATTCATGATTCAATTCATGATTCATGATTCGATTCATGATTCATGATTCGATTCATGATTCATGATTCAATTCATAATTCATGATTCATGATTCGATTCATGATTCATGATTCGATTCATGATTCATGATTTGATTCATGATTTAAGATTCATGATTCAATTCATGATTCATGATTCATGATTCAATTCATGATTCATTTCAAGATTCATGATTCAAATTATGATTCATTTCATGATTCATGATTTAATTCATGATTCATGATTCATGATTCAATTCATGATTCTAATCATGATTCATGATTCAATTCATGATTCATTATTCAATTCATGATTCATGATTAATGATTCAATTTATGATTCAATTCATGATTCATTTCATGATTCATGATTCATGATTCAATTCATGATTCTATTCATGATTCATGATTCAATTCATGATTCATGATTCGATTAATGATTCATGATTTAATTCATGATTCGTGATTCATGATTCATGATTTAATTCATGATTCATGATTCGATTTATGATTCATGATTCATGATTCGATTAATGATTCATGATTCATGATTCTATTCATGATTCGATTCATGATTCATGATTCAATTCATGATTCATGATTCATGATTCAATTCATGATTCATAATTTGATTCATGATTCAATTCAAGATTCATGATTCAATTCATGATTCATGATTCATGATTAATGATTCGATTCATGATTTATGATTCATGATTCAATTCATGATTCTATTCATGATTCATGATTCAATTCATGATTCATGATTCAATTCATGATTCGATTCATGATTCAATTAATGATTTGTGATTCATGATTCATGATTCAATTCATGATTCATGATTCGATTCATGATTCATGATTCGATTCATGATTCATGATTCAATTCATAATTCATGATTCATGATTCAATTCATGATTCATGATTCGATTCATGATTCATGATTTGATTCATGATTTAAGATTCATGATTCAATTCATGATTCATGATTCATGATTCAATTCATGATTCATTTCAAGATTCATGATTGAAATTATGATTCATTTCATGATTCATTATTTAATTCATGATTCATGATTCATGATTCAATTCATGATTCTAATCATGATTCATGATTCAATTCATGATTCATTATTCAATTCATGATTCATGATTAATGATTCAATTTATGATTCAATTCATGATTCATTTCATGATTCATGATTCATGATTCAATTCATGATTCTATTCATGATTCATGATTCAATTCATGATTCATGATTCGATTAATGATTCATGATTCAATTCATGATTCGTGATTCATGATTCATGATTTAATTCATGATTCATGATTCGATTTATGATTCATGATTCATGATTCGATTAATGATTCATGATTCATGATTCTATTCATGATTCGATTCATGATTCATGATTCAATTCATGATTCATGATTCATGATTCAATTCATGATTCATAATTCGATTCATGATTCAAATCATGATTCATGATTCAATTCATGATTCATAATTCATGATTTAATTCATGTTTCATGATTCGATTCATGATTCATGATTTATGATTCAATTCATGATTGAATTCATGATCCATGATTCAATTCATGATTCATGATTCAATTCATGATTCGTGATTCATGATTCATGATTCAATTCATGATTCATGATTCGATTTATAATTCATGATTCATGATTCGATTCATGATTCACGATTCATGATTCAATTTATGATTCATAATTCAATTCATGATTCATGATTCATGATTCATGATTCAATTCATGATTCTTAATTCGATTCATGACTCAATTCATGTTTCATGATTCGATTCATGATTCATGATTCATGATTCGATTCATGATTCATGATTCATGATGCAATTCATGATCCATGATTAAATTAATGATTCATGATTCAATTCATAATTCGTGATTCATGATTCATGATTCAATTGATGATTCATGATTCGATTTATGATTCATGATTCATGAGTCATGATTCTATTCATGATTCATTATTTGATTCATGATTCATGATTCAATTCTCAATTCATGATTCAATTCATGATTCATGATTCATGATTCATGTCATGATTCATGATTCAATTCATGATTCATGATTCATGATTCATGATTCATGATTCAATTCATGATTCATGATTCGATTCATGATTCAATTCAAGATTCATGATTCATGATTCATGATTCAATTCATGTTTCATGATTCAATTCATAATTCGTGATTCATGATTCATGATTCAATTCATGATTCATGATTCGATTTATGATTCATGATTCATGTTTCATGATTCTATTCATGATTCATTATTCGATTCATGATTCATGATTCAATTCTAAATTCATGATTCATGATTCATGATTCATTTCATGATTCATGATTCAATTCATGATTCATGATTCATGATTCAATTCATGATTCATGATTCATGATTAAATTCATGATTCAATTCATGATTCAATTCATGATTCATGATTCAATTCCAGATTTATTTCATGATTCAATTCATGATTCAATTAATGATTCATTTCATGATTCATCATTCAATTCATGATTCATTTCATGAATCATGATTTAATTCATGATTCATAATTCATGATTCAATTCATGATTTATGATTCAATTCATGATTCAATTCATGAGTTATGATTCATGATTCAATTCATGATTCATGATTCGATTCATGATTCATGATTCAATATTTGATTCATGATTCAATTCATGATTCATGATTCAATTCATGATTTATGATTCAATTCATGATTCATTTCATGATTCATGATTTAATTCATGATTCAACTCATGATTCATGATTCATGATTCAATTCATGATTTATGATTCAATTCATGATTCATGATTCAATTCATGATTCATGATTCATGATTCAATTCATGATTCATGATTCAACTCATGATTCATGATTCAATTCATGATTTATGATTCAATTCATGATTCATGATTCAATTCATGATTCATGATTCAAATTATGATTCTATTCATGATTCATGATTCAATTCATGGTTCATGAATCATGATTCAATTCATGATTCATGATTCATCATTTAATTCATGATTCAATTCATGATTCATGATTCATGAATCAATTGATGATTCAATTCATGATTCATTATTCAATTCATGATTCATGATTAATGATTCAATTTACGATTCAATTCATGATTCATTTCATGATTCATGATTCATGATTCAATTCATGATTCTATTCATGATTCATGATTCAATTCATGATTCATGATTCGATTAATGATTCATGATTCAATTCATGATTCGTGATTCATGATTCATGATTTAATTCATGATTCATGATTCGATTTATGATTCATGATTCATGATTCGATTAATGATTCATGATTCATGATTCTATTCATGATTCGATTCATGATTCATGATTCAATTCATGATTCATGATTCATGATTCAATTCATGATTCATAATTCGATTCATGATTCAAATCATGATTCATGATTCAATTCATGATTCATAATTCATGATTTAATTCATGTTTCATGATTCGATTCATGATTCATGATTTATGATTCAATTCATGATTGAATTCATGATCCATGATTCAATTCATGATTCATGATTCAATTCATGATTCGTGATTCATGATTCATGATTCAATTCATGATTCATGATTCGATTTATGATTCATGATTCATGATTCGATTCATGATTCACGATTCATGATTCAATTTATGATTCATAATTCAATTCATGATTCATGATTCATGAATCAATTGATGATTCAATTCATGATTCATTATTCAATTCATGATTCATGATTAATGATTCAATTTACGATTCAATTCATGATTCATTTCATGATTCATGATTCATGATTCAATTCATGATTCTATTCATGATTCATGATTCAATTCATGATTCATAATTCGATTAATGATTCATGATTCAATTCATGATTCGTGATTCATGATTCATGATTTAATTCATGATTCATGATTCGATTTATGATTCATGATTCATGATTCGATTAATGATTCATGATTCATGATTCTATTCATGATTCGATTCATGATTCATGATTCAATTCATGATTCATGATTCAATTCATGATTCATAATTCGATTCATGATTCAAATCATGATTCATGATTCAATTCATGATTCATAATTCATGATTTAATTCATGTTTCATGATTCGATTCATGATTCATGATTTATGATTCAATTCATGATTGAATTCATGATCCATGATTCAATTCATGATTCATGATTCAATTCATGATTCGTGATTCATGATTCATGATTCAATTCATGATTCATGATTCGATTTATGATTCATGATTCATGATTCGATTCATGATTCACGATTCATGATTCAATTTATGATTCATAATTCAATTCATGATTCATGATTCATGATTCATGATTCAATTCATGATTCTTAATTCGATTCATGACTCAATTCATGATTCATGATTCAATTCATGATTCATGATTCATGATTCAATTCATGTTTCATGATTCGATTCATGATTCATGATTCATGATTCGATTCATGATTCATGATTCATGATGCAATTCATGATCCATGATTAAATTAATGATTCATGATTCAATTCATAATTCGTGATTCATGAGTCATGATTCTATTCATGATTCATTATTTGATTCATGATTCATGATTCAATTCTCAATTCATGATTCAATTCATGATTCATGATTCATGATTCATGTCATGATTCATGATTCAATTCATGATTCATGATTCATGATTCATGATTCATGATTCAATTCATGATTCATGATTCGATTCATGATTCAATTCAAGATTCATGATTCATGATTCATGATTCAATTCATGTTTCATGATTTGATTCATGATTCATGATTCATGATTTGATTCATGATTCATGATTCATGATTCAATTCATGATCCATGATTCAATTAATGATTCATGATTCAATTCATAATTCGTGATTCATGATTCATGATTCAATTCATGATTCATGATTCGATTTATGATTCATGATTCATGTTTCATGATTCTATTCATGATTCATTATTCGATTCATGATTCATGATTCAATTCTCAATTCATGATTCATGATTCATGATTCATTTCATGATTCATGATTCAATTCATGATTCATGATTCATGATTCAATTCATGATTCATGATTCATGATTAAATTCATGATTCAATTCATGATTCAATTCATGATTCATGATTCAATTCCTGATTTATTTCATGATTCAATTCATGATTCAATTAATGATTCATTTCATGATTCATCATTCAATTCATGATTCATTTCATGAATCATGATTTAATTCATGATTCTTAATTCATGATTCAATTCATGATTTATGATTCAATTCATGATTCAATTCATGAGTTATGATTCATGATTCAATTCATGATTCATGATTCGATTCATGATTCATGATTCAATATTTGATTCATGATTCATGATTCAATTCATGATTCATGATTCAATTCATGATTCATGATTCAATTCATGATTCATTTCATGATTCATGATTTAATTCATGATTCAACTCATGATTCATGATTCATGATTCAATTCATGATTTATGATTCAATTCATGATTCATGATTCAATTCATGATTCATGATTCATGATTCAATTCATGATTCATGATTCAACTCATGATTCATGATTCAATTCATGATTTATGATTCAATTCATGATTCATGATTCAATTCATGATTCATGATTCAAATTATGATTCTATTCATGATTCATGATTCAATTCATGGTTCATGAATCATGATTCAATTCATGATTCATGATTCATCATTTAATTCATGATTCAATTCATGATTCATGATTCATGAATCAATTGATGATTCTATTCATGATTCATGATTCAATTCATGATTTATGATTTAATTCATGATTCTATTTATGATTCATGATTCAATTCATGATTCATGATTTGATTAATGATTCATGATTTAATTTATGATTCATGATTTATGATTCATTTCATAATTCATGATTTAATTCATGATTCATGATTCAACTCATGATTCATGATTCATGATTCAATTCATGATTATGATTCAATTCATGATTCATTATTTAATTCATTATTCATGATTCATGATTCAATTCATGATTCATGATTCATGATTCAATTCATGATTCTATTCATGATTCATGATTCAATTTATGATTCATGATTCATGATTTATGATTCAATTCATGATTCATGATCTGATTCATGATTCTATTAATGATTTGTGATTCATGATTCATGATTAAATTCATGATTTATGATTCGATTCATGATTCGTGATTCATGATTCAATTCAAGATTCATGATTTGATTCATGATTCATGATTCAATTTAAGATTCATGATTTAATTCATGATTCATGATTCAATTCATAATTCATGATTCATGATTCAATTAATGATTTGTGATTCATGATTCATGATTAAATTCATGATTTATGATTCGATTCATGATTCATGATTCATGATTCAATTCAAGATTCATGATTCGATTCATGATTCATGATTCAATTCAAGATTCATGATTCAATTCATGATTCATGATTCAATTCATAATTCATGATTCATGATTCATGATTCGATTCATGATTCATGATTTGATTCATGATTTGATTCATGATTGATGATTCGAATCATGATTCATGATTCGATTCATGATTCATGATTCGATTCATGATTCATGATTCAATTCATGATTCGTGATTCATGATTCATGATTCAATTCATGATTCATGATTCGATTTATGATTCATGATTCATGATTCGATTCATGATTCACGATTCATGATTCAATTTATGATTCATAATTCAATTCATGATTCATGATTCATGATTCATGATTCAATTCATGATTCTTAATTCGATTCATGACTCAATTCATGATTCATGATTCAATTCATGATTCATGATTCATGATTCAATTCATGTTTCATGATTCGATTCATGATTCATGATTCATGATTCGATTCATGATTCATGATTCATGATGCAATTCATGATCCATGATTAAATTAATGATTCATGATTCAATTCATAATTCGTGATTCATGATTCATGATTCAATTGATGATTCATGATTCGATTTATGATTCATGATTCATGAGTCATGATTCTATTCATGATTCATTATTTGATTCATGATTCATGATTCAATTCTCAATTCATGATTCAATTCATGATTCATGATTCATGATTCATGTCATGATTCATGATTCAATTCATGATTCATGATTCATGATTCATGATTCAATTCATGATTCATGATTCGATTCATGATTCAATTCAAGATTCATGATTCATGATTCATGATTCATGATTCAATTCATGTTTCATGATTTGATTTGTGATTCATGATTCATGATTTGATTCATGATTCATGATTCATGATTCAATTCATGATCCATGATTCAATTAATGATTCATGATTCAATTCATAATTCGTGATTCATGATTCATGATTCAATTCATGATTCATGATTCGATTTATGATTCATGATTCATGTTTCATGATTCTATTCATGATTCATTATTCGATTCATGATTCATGATTCAATTCTCAATTCATGATTCATGATTCATGATTCATTTCATGATTCATGATTCAATTCATGATTCATGATTCATGATTCAAATTATGATTCATGATTCATGATTAAATTCATGATTCAATTCATGATTCAATTCATGATTCATGATTCAATTCCTGATTTATTTCATGATTCAATTCATGATTCAATTAATAATTCATTTCATGATTCATCATTCAATTCATGATTCATTTCATGAATCATGATTTAATTCATGATTCATAATTCATGATTCAATTCATGATTTATGATTCAATTCATGATTCAATTCATGAGTTATGATTCATGATTCAATTCATGATTCATGATTCGATTCATGATTCATGATTCAATATTTGATTCACGATTCATGATTCAATTCATGATTTATGATTCAATTCATGATTCATGATTCAATTCATGATTCATTTCATGATTCATGATTTAATTCATGATTCAACTCATGATTCATGATTCAATTCATGATTTATGATTCAATTCATGATTCATGATTCAATTCATGATTCATGATTCATGATTCAATTCATGATTCATGATTCAACTCATGATTCATTGAATTCATGATTTGATTCATGATTAGTGATTCATGATTCAATTCATGATTCATGATTCAATTCATGATTCATGATTTAATTCATGATTCAATTCATGATTCATGATTCATGATTCATTTCATGATTCATGATTCAATTCATGATTCATGATTCATGATTCAATTCATGATTCATGATTCGATTTATGATTCATGATTCATGATTCATGATTCAATTCATGTTTCATGATTTGATTTATGATTCATGATTCATGATTCGATTCATGATTCATTTCAGTATTCATGATTCAATTCATGAATTATGATTTAATTCATGATTCATGATTCATGATTCATGATTCATGATTCATGATTCAATTCATGTTTCATGATTCGATTCATGATTCATGATTCGATTCATGATTCAATTCAGTATTCATGATTCAATTCATGAATTATGATTTAATTCATGATTCATGATTCATGATTCATGATTTAATTCATGATTCATGATTCAATTCATGATTCAATTCATGATTCAGTTCATGATTCAATTCATGATTCATTTCATGATTCATTTCATGATTCATGATTCATCATTCAATTCATGATTCATTTCATGATTCATGATTTAATTCATGATTCCTAATTCATGATTCAATTCATGATTCATGATTCAATTCATGATTCATGATTCAATTCATGATTCATGATTCAATTCATGATTCATGATTCATGATACGATTCATGATTCATGATTCAATTCATGATTTATGATTCATGATTCAATTCATGATTCATTATTCATGATTCATGATATAATTCATGATTCAATTCATGAATCAATTCATGATTCATTTCATGATTCATGATTCATCATTCAATTCATGATTCATTTCATGATTCATGATTTAATTCATGATTCATCATTCAATTCACGAGTTATGACTCATGATACGATTCATGATTCAATTCATGATTCATGATTTATGATTCAATTTATGATTCATGATTCATGATTCATGATTCAATTCATGATTCATGATTCGATTCATGATTCATGATTCGATATTTGATTCATGATTCATGATTCAATTCATGATTCATGATTCAATTCAAGATTCATGATTCAACTCATGATTCATGATTCATGATTTAATTCATGATTTATGATTCAATTCATGATTAAGGATTCAATTCATGATTTATAATTCATGATTCAATTCATGATTCTATTCATGATTCATGATTCAATTCATGATTCATGATTCATGATTCAATTCATGATTCATGATTCGATTCATGATTCAATTCATGATTTGTGATTCATGATTCATGATTCAATTCATGTTTCATGATTCGATTCATGATTCATGATTCGATTCATGATTCATGATTCATGATTCGATTCATAATTCATGATTCATGATTCGATTCATGGTTCATGATTCGATTCATGATTCATGATTTGATTCATGATTCAAGATTCATGATTCAATTCATGATTCATAATTCATGATTCAATTCATGATTCATTTCAAGATTCATGATTCAAATTATGATTCATTTCAAGATTCATTTCATGATTCATGATTCATGATTCAATTCATGAATCTAATCATGATTCATGATTCAATTCATGATTCATTATTCATTTCATGATTCATGATTAATGATTCAATTCATGATTCAATTCATGATTCATTTCATGATTCATGATTCATAATTCAATTCATGATTCTATTCATGATTCATGATTCAATTCATGATTCACGATTCATGATTCATGATTCAATTAATGATTCGTGATTCATGATTCATGATTCAATTCATGATTCATTTCAAGATTCATGATTTATTTCATGATTCATAATTCATGATTCAATTCATGATTTATGATTCAATTCATGATTCATGATTCAATTCATGATTCATTTCAAGATTCATGATTTATTTCATGATTCATAATTCATGATTCAATTCATGATTCATGATTCAATTCATGATTCATGATTCAATTCATGAGTTATGATTCATGATACGATTCATGATTCATGATTCAATTCATGATTTATGATTCATGATTCAATTCATTATTCATGATTCATGATTCAATTCATGATTCATGATTCATGATTCAATTCATGATTCAATTCATGATTCATTTCATGATTAATGATTCATCATTCAATTCATGATTCATTTCATGATTCATGATTTAATTTATGATTCATATTTCATGATTCAATTCATGATTCATGATTCAATTCATGATTCATGATTCAATTCATGATTCATGATTTATGATTCAATTCATGATTCATGATGCAATTCATGATTCATGATTCGATTCATGATTCATGATTCAATATTTGATTCATGATTCATGATATAATTCATGATTCATGATTCAATTCATGATTCATGATTCAACTCATGATTCATGATTCAATTCATGATTAATGATTCAATTCATGATATAATTCATGATTCATGATTCAATTCATGATTCATGATTCAACTCATGATTCATGATTCAATTCATGATTAATGATTCAATTCATGATTTATGATTTGATTCATGATTCATGATTCATGATTCATGATTCGATTCATGATTCATGATTCATGATTTGATTCATGATTCATGATTCGATTCATGATTCATGATTCATGATTCATGATTCGATTCATGATTCATGATTCGATACATGATTCATGATTCATGATTCGATTCATGATTCATAATTCGATTCATGATTCATGATTTGATTCATAATTCATGATTCAAGATTCAATTCATGATTCATGATTCATGATTCAATTCATGATTCTAATTATGCTTCAATTCATGATTCTATTCATGATTCATGATTCAATTCATGATTCATGATTCGATTCATGATTCATGATTCATGATTTGATTCATGATTAGTGATTCATGATTCAATTCATGATTCATGATTCAATTCATGATTCATGATTTGATTCATGATTCAAGATTCATGATTCAATTCATGATTCATGATTCATGATTCAATTCATGATTCATTTCAAGATTCATGATTCAAATTATGATTCATTTCAAGATTCATTTCATGATTCATGATTCATGATTCAATTCATGATTCTAATCATGATTCATGATTCAATTCATGATTCATTATTCATTTCATGATTCATGATTAATGATTCAATTCATGATTCAATTCATGATTCATTTCATGATTCATGATTCATAATTCAATTCATGATTCTATTCATGATTCATGATTCACGATTCATGATTCATGATTCATTTCATGATTCATGATTCATCATTCAATTCATGATTCATTTCAAGATTCATGATTTATTTCATGATTCATAATTCATGATTCAATTCATGATTCATGATTCAATTCATGATTCATGATTCAATTCATGAGTTATGATTCATGATACGATTCATGATTCATGATTCAATTCATGATTTATGATTCATGATTCAATTCATTATTCATGATTCAATTCATGATTCATGATTCATGATTCAATTCATGATTCAATTCATGATTCATTTCATGATTCATGATTCATCATTCAATTCATGATTCATTTCATGATTCATGATTTAATTCATGATTCATATTTCATGATTCAATTCATGATTCATGATTCAATTCATGATTCATGATTCATGATTCATGATTCAATTCATGATTCAATTCATGATTCATTTCATGATTCATGATTCATCATTCAATTCATGATTCATTTCATGATTCATGATTTAATTCATGATTCATATTTCATGATTCAATTCATGATTCATGATTCAATTCATGATTCATGATTCAATTCATGATTCATGATTTATGATTCAATTCATGATTCATGATGCAATTCATGATTCATGATTCGATTCATGATTCATGTTTCAATATTTGATTCATGATTCATGATTTAATTCATGTTTTATGATTCGATTCATGATTCATGATTCATGATTCATGATTTGATTCATGATTAGTGATTCATGATTCAATTCATAAGTCATGATTCAATTCATGATTCATGATTTAATTCATGATTCAATTCATGATTCATGATTCATTTCATGATTCATGATTCAATTCATGATTCATGATTCATGATTCAATTCATGATTCATGATTCGATTTATGATTCATGATTCATGATTCATGATTCAATTCATGTTTCATGATTTGATTTATGATTCATGATTCATGATTTGATTCATGATTCATTTCAGTATTCATGATTCAATTCATGAATTTTGATTTAATTCATGATTCATGATTCATGATTCATGATTCATGATTCAATTCATGTTTCATGATTCGATTCATGATTCATGATTCGATTCATGATTCAATTCAGTATTCATGATTCAATTCATGAATTATGATTTAATTCATGATTCATGATTCATGATTCATGATTTAATTCATGATTCATGATTCAATTAATGATTCAATTCATGATTCAGTTCATGATTCAATTCATGATTCATTTCATGATTCATGATTCATCATTCAATTCATGATTCATTTCATGATTCATGATTTAATTCATGATTCCTAATTCATGATTCAATTCATGATTCATGATTCAATTCATGATTCATGATTCAATTCATGATTCATGATTCATGATACGATTCATGATTCATGATTCAATTCATGATTTATGATTCATGATTCAATTCATGATTCATTATTCATGATTTATGATATAATTCATGATTCAATTCATGAATCAATTCATGATTCATTTCATGATTCATGATTCATCATTCAATTCATGATTCATTTCATGATTCATGATTCAATTCATGATTCATCATTCAATTCACGAGTTATGATTCATGATACGATTCATGATTCAATTCATGATTCATGATTTATGATTCAATTCATGATTCATGATTCATGATTCATGATTCAATTCATGATTCATGATTCGATCAAATGATTCATGATTCGATATTTGATTCATGATTCATGATTCAATTCATGATTCATGATTCAATTCAAGATTCATGATTCAACTCATGATTCATGATTCATGATTTAATTCATGATTTATGATTCAATTCATGATTAAGGATTCAATTCATGATTTATAATTCATGATTCAATTCATGATTCTATTCATGATTCATGATTCAATTCATGATTCATGATTCATGATTCAATTCATGATTCATGATTCGATTCATGATTCAATTCATGATTTGTGATTCATGATTCATGATTCAATTCATGTTTCATGATTCGATTCATGATTCATGATTCGATTCATGATTCATGATTCATGATTCGATTCATAATTCATGATTCGATTCATGGTTCATGATTCGATTCATGATTCAAGATTTGATTCATGATTCAAGATTCATGATTCAATTCATGATTCATAATTCATGATTCAATTCATGATTCATTTCAAGATTCATGATTCAAATTATGATTCATGATTCAAATTATGATTCATTTCAAGATTCATTTCATGATTCATGATTCATGATTCAATTCATGATTCTAATCATGATTCATGATTCAATTCATGATTCATTATTCATTTCATGATTCATGATTAATGATTCAATTCATGATTCAATTGATGATTCATTTCATGATTCATGATTCATAATTCAATTCATGATTCTATTCATGATTCATTGTTCAATTCATGATTCACGATTCATGATTCATGATTCAATTCATGATTCGTGATTCATGATTTATGATTCAATTCATGATTCATTTCAAGATTCATGATTTATTTCATGATTCATAATTCATGATTCAATTCATGATTCATGATTCAATTCATGATTCATGATTCAATTCATGATCCATGATTCGATTAATGATTCATGATTCAATTCATGATTCATGATTTATGATTCTATTCATGATTCATGATTCGATTCATGATACATGATTTAATTCATGAATTATGATTCATGATTCGATTCATGATTCATGATTCGATTCATAATTCATGCTTTGATTCATGATTTATGATTTAATTCATGATTCATGATTCAATTCATGATTCATGATTCGATATTTGATTCATGATTCATGATTCAAATCATGATTCATGATTCAATTCATGATTCATGATTCAATTCATGATTCAGTTCATGATTCATTTCATGATTCATGATTTAATTCATGATTCATGATTCAACTCATGATTGATGATTCACTTCATGATTTATGATTCAATTCATGATTCATTATTCAATTCATGATTCATGATTCAATTCATAATTCTATTCATGATTAATGATTCAATTCATGATTCATGATTCATGATTCATGATTCAATTCATGATTCATGATTCGATTCATGATTCAATTAATAATTTGTGATTCATGATTCATGATTCAATTCATGATTCATGATTCGATTCATGATTCATGATTCATGATTCATGATTCGATTCATGATTCATGATTCATTATTTGATTCATGATTCATGATTCGATTCATGATTCATGATTCATGATTCGATTCATGATTCATGATTCGATACATGATTCATGATTCATGATTCGATTCATGATTCATAATTCGATTCATGATTCATGATTTGATTCATAATTCATGATTCATGATTCAATTCATGATTCAGGATTCATGATTCAATTCATGATTCTATTCATGCTTCAATTCATGATTCTATTCATGATTCATGATTCAATTCATGATTCATGATTCATAATTCATGATTCTATTCATGATTCATGATTCGATTCATGATTCATGATTCATGATTCAATTCATGTTTTATGATTCGATTCATGATTCATGATTCATGATTCATGATTTGATTCATGATTAGTGATTCATGATTCAATTCATGATTCATGATTCAATTCATGATTCATGATTTAATTCATGATTCAATTCATGATTCATGATTCATGATTCATTTCATGATTCATGATTCAATTCATGATTCATGATTCATGATTCATGATTCAATTCATGATTCATGATTCGATTTATGATTCATGATTCATGATTCATGATTCAATTCATGTTTCATGATTTGATTTATGATTCATGATTCATGATTCGATTCATGATTCACTCAGTATTCATGATTCAATTCATGAATTATGATTTAATTCATGATTCATGATTCATGATTCATGATTCAATTCATGTTTCATGATTCGATTCATGATTCATGATTCGATTCATGATTCAATTCAGTATTCATGATTCAATTCATGAATTATGATTTAATTCATGATTCATGATTCATGATTCATGATTTAATTTATGATTCATGATTCAATTCATGATTCAATTCATGATTCAGTTCATGATTCAATTCATGATTCATTTCATGATTCATCATTCAATTCATGATTCATTTCATGATTCATGATTTAATTCATGATTTCTAATTCATGATTCAATTCATGATTCATGATTCATTTCATGATTCATGATTTAATTCATGATTCCTTAATCATGATTCAATTCATGATTCATGATTCAATTCATGATTCATGATTCAATTCATGATTCATGATTCATGATACGATTCATGATTCATGATTCAATTCATGATTTATGATTCATGATTCAATTCATGATTCATTATTCATGATTCATGATATAATTCATGATTCAATTCATGAATCAATTCATGATTCATTTCATGATTCATGATTCATCATTCAATTCATGATTCATTTCATGATTCATGATTTAATTCATGATTCATAATTCATGATTCAATTTATGATTCATGATTCAATTCATGATTCATCATTCAATTCATGAGTTATGATTCATGATACGATTCATGATTCAATTCATTATTCATGATTTATGATTCAATTCATGATTCATGATTCATGATTCATGATTCAATTCATGATTCATGATTCGATTCATGAATCATGATTCGATATTTGATTCATGATTCATGATTCAATTCATGATTCATGATTCAATTCAAGATTCATGATTCAACTCATGATTCATGATTTATGATTTAATTCATGATTTATGATTCAATTCATGATTAAGGATTCAATTCATGATTTATAATTCATGATTCAATTCATGATTCTATTCATGATTCATGATTCAATTCATGATTCATGATTCATGATTCAATTCATGATTCATGATTCGATTCATGATTCAATTCATGATTTGTGATTCATGATTCATGATTCAATTCATGTTTCATGATTTGATTCATGATTCATGATTCGATTCATGATTCATGATTCATGATTCGATTCATAATTCATGATTCATGATTCGATTCATGATTCATGATTCGATTCATGATTCATGATTTGATTCATGATTCAAGATTCATGATTCAATTCATGATTCATGATTCAATTCATGATTCATGATTCAATTCATGATTCATTTCATGATTCATGATTTAATTCATGATTCCTAATTCATGATTCAATTCATGATTCATGATTCAATTCATGATTCATGATTCAATTAATGATTCATGATTCATGATACGATTCATGATTCATGATTCAATTCATGATTTATGATTCATGATTCAATTCATGATTCATTATTCATGATTTATGATATAATTCATGATTCAATTCATGAATCAATTCATGATTCATTTCATGATTCATGATTCATCATTCAATTCATGATTCATTTCATGATTCATGATTCAATTCATGATTCATCATTCAATTCACGAGTTATGATTCATGATACGATTCATGATTCAATTCATGATTCATGATTTATGATTCATTTCATGATTCATGATTCATGATTCATGATTCAATTCATGATTCATGATTCGATCAAATGATTCATGATTCGATATTTGATTCATGATTCATGATTCAATTCATGATTCATGATTCAATTCAAGATTCATGATTCAACTCATGATTCATGATTCATGATTTAATTCATGATTTATGATTCAATTCATGATTAAGGATTCAATTCATGATTTATAATTCATGATTCAATTCATGATTCTATTCATGATTCATGATTCAATTCATGATTCATGATTCATGATTCAATTCATGATTCATGATTCGATTCATGATTCAATTCATGATTTGTGATTCATGATTCATGATTCAATTCATGTTTCATGATTCGATTCATGATTCATGATTCGATTCATGATTCATGATTCATGATTCGATTCATAATTCATGATTCGATTCATGGTTCATGATTCGATTCATGATTCAAGATTTGATTCATGATTCAAGATTCATGATTCAATTCATGATTCATAATTCATGATTCAATTCATGATTCATTTCAAGATTCATGATTCAAATTATGATTCATGATTCAAATTATGATTCATTTCAAGATTCATTTCATGATTCATGATTCATGATTCAATTCATGATTCTAATCATGATTCATGATTCAATTCATGATTCATTATTCATTTCATGATTCATGATTAATGATTCAATTCATGATTCAATTCATGATTCATTTCATGATTCATGATTCATAATTCAATTCATGATTCTATTCATGATTCATTGTTCAATTCATGATTCACGATTCATGATTCATGATTCAATTCATGATTCGTGATTCATGATTCAATTCATGATTCATTTCAAGATTCATGATTTATTTCATGATTCATAATTCATGATTCAATTCATGATTCATGATTCAATTCATAATTCATGATTCAATTCATGATTCATTTCAAGATTCATGATTTATTTCATGATTCATAATTCATGATTCAATTCATGATTCATGATTCAATTCATGATTCATGATTCAATTCATGATTCAATTCATGAGTTATGATTCATGATACGATTCATGATTCATGATTCAATTCATGATTTATGATTCATGATTCAATTCATTATTCATGATTCATGATTCAATTCATGATTCATGATTCATGATTCAATTCATGATTCAATTCATGATTCATTTCATGATTCATGATTCATCATTCAATTCATGATTCATTTCATGATTCATGATTTAATTCATGATTCATATTTCATGATTCAATTCATGATTCATGATTCAATTCATGATTCATGATTCAATTCATGATTCATGATTTATGATTCAATTCATGATTCATGATGCAATTCATGATTCATGATTCGATTCATGATTCATGATTCAATATTTGATTCATGATTCATGATTTAATTCATGATTCATGATTCAATTCATGATTCATGATTCAACTCATGATTCATGATTCAATTCATGATTAATGATTCAATTCATGATTTATGATTTGATTCATGATTCATGATTCATGATTCATGATTCGATTCATGATTCATGATTCATGATTTGATTCATGATTCATGATTCGATTCATGATTCATGATTCATGATTCATGATTCGATTCATGATTCATGATTCGATACATGATTCATGATTCATGATTCGATTCATGATTCATAATTCGATTCATGATTCATGATTTGATTCATAATTCATGATTCAAGATTCAATTCATGATTCATGATTCATGATTCAATTCATGATTCTATTCATGCTTCAATTCATGATTCTATTCATGATTCATGATTCAATTCATGATTCATGATTCATAATTCATGATTCTATTCATGATTCATGATTCGATTTGTGATTCATGATTCATGATTCAATTCATGTTTTATGATTCGATTCATGATTCATGATTCATGATTTGATTCATGATTAGTGATTCATGATTCAATTCATGATTCATGATTCAATTCATGATTCATGATTTAATTCATGATTCAATTCATGATTCATGATTCATGATTCATGATTCATTTCATGATTCATGATTCAATTCATGATTCATGATTCATGATTCATGATTCAATTCATGATTCATGATTCGATTTATGATTCATGATTCATGATTCATGATTCAATTCATGTTTCATGATTTGATTTATGATTCATGATTCATGATTCGATTCATGATTCATTTCAGTATTCATGATTTAATTCATGAATTATGATTTAATTCATGATTCATGATTCATGATTCATGATTCATGATTCAATTCATGTTTCATAATTCGATTCATGAATTATGATTCAATTCATGTTTCATAATTCGATTCATGAATTATGATTCGATTCATGATTCAATTCAGTATTCATGATTCAATTCATGAATTATGATTTAATTCATGATTCATGATTCATGATTCATGTTTCAATTTATGATTCAATTCATAATTCAATTCATGATTCATGATTTAATTCATGATTCAATTCATGATTCAATTCATGATTCATGATTCATGATTCAATTCATGATTCATTTCATGATTCATTTCATGATTCATGATTTAATTTGTGATTCATAATTCATGATTCAATTCATAATTCATGATTCAATTCATGATTCAAGATTCAATTCATGAATTATGTTTCATGATTCGATTCATGATTCATGATTCAATTCATGATTCATGATTGATGATTCAATTCATGATTCATGATTCGATTCATGATTCATGATTCAATTCATGATTCATGATTCGATTCATGATTCATGATTCGATATTTGACTCATGATTCATGATTCAATTCATGATTCATGATTTAATTCATGATTCAGTTCATGATTCATGATTTATTTCATGATTCATGATTCAACTCATGATTCATGATTCATGATTCAATTCATGATTTATGATTCAATTCATGATTCATTATTCAATTCATGATTCATGATTCATGATTCAATTCATGATTCTATTCATGATTCATGATTCAATTCATGATTCATGATTCATGATTCAAATCATGATTCATGATTCGATTCATGATTCAATTAATGATTTGTGATTCATAATTCATGATTTAATCCATGATTCATGATTCGATTCATGATTCATGATTCATGATTCAATTCATGATTCATAATTCATGATTATATTCATGATTCATGATTCGATTCACGATTCATGATTCATGATTCATGATTCAATTCATGTTTTATGATTCGATTCATGATTCATGATTCATGATTCGATTCATGATTCATGATTCATGATTCATGATTTGATTCATGATTAGTGATTCATGATTCAATTCATGATTCATGATTCAATTCATGATTAATGATTTAATTCATGATTCGTTATTCAATTCATGATTCATGATTAATGATTCAATTCATGATTCAATTCATGATTCTTTTCATGATTCATGATTCAATTCATGATCCATGATTCGATTAATGATTCATGATTCAATTCATGATTCGTGATTCATGATTCATGATTCAATTCATGATTCATGATTTATGATTCTATTTATGATTCATGATTCGATTCATGATACATGATTCAATTCATGAATTATGATTCATGATTCGATTCATGATTCATGATTCGATTCATGATTCATGCTTTGATTCATGATTTATGATTTAATTCATGATTCATGATTCAATTCATGATTCATGATTCATGATTCGATATTTGATTCATGATTCATGATTCAATTCATGATTCATGATTCAATTCATGATTCAGTTCATGATTCATTTCATGATTCATGATTTAATTCATGATTCATGATTCAACTCATGATTGATGATTCACTTCATGATTTATGATTCAATTCATGATTCATTATTCAATTCATGATTCATGATTCAATTCATAATTCTATTCATGATTAATGATTCAATTCATGATTCATGATTCATGATTCATGATTCAATTCATGATTCATGATTCGATTCATGATTCAATTAATAATTTGTGATTCATGATTCATGATTCAATTCATGATTCATGATTCGATTCATGATTCATGATTCATGATTCATGATTCGATTCATGATTCATGATTCATTATTTGATTCATGATTCATGATTCGATTCATGATTCATGATTCATGATTCGATTCATGATTCATGATTCGATACATGATTCATGATTCGATTCATGATTCATAATTCGATTCATGATTCATGATTTGATTCATAATTCATGATTCATGATTCAATTCATGATTCAGGATTCATGATTCAATTCATGATTCTATTCATGCTTCAATTCATGATTCTATTCATGATTCATGATTCAATTCATGATTCATGATTCATAATTCATGATTCTATTCATGATTCATGATTCGATTCATGATTCATGATTCATGATTCAATTCATGTTTTATGATTCGATTCATGATTCATGATTCATGATTCATGATTTGATTCATGATTAGTGATTCATGATTCAATTCATGATTCATGATTCAATTCATGATTCATGATTTAATTCATGATTCAATTCATGATTCATGATTCATGATTCATTTCATGATTCATGATTCAATTCATGATTCATGATTCATGATTCATGATTCAATTCATGATTCATGATTCGATTTATGATTCATGATTCATGATTCATGATTCAATTCATGTTTCATGATTTGATTTATGATTCATGATTCATGATTCGATTCATGATTCATTTCAGTATTCATGATTCAATTCAGTATTCATGATTCAATTCATGAATTATGATTTAATTCATGATTCATGATTCATGATTCATGTTTCAATTTATGATTCAATTCATAATTCAATTCATGATTCATGATTTAATTCATGATTCAATTCATGATTCAATTCATGATTCAATTCATGATTCATGATTCATGATTCAATTCATGATTCATTTCATGATTCATTTCATGATTCATTATTTAATTTGTGATTCATAATTCATGATTCAATTCATAATTCATGATTCAATTCTTGATTCAAGATTCAATTCATGAATTATGTTTCATGATTCGATTCATGATTCATGATTCAATTCATGATTCATGATTGATGATTCAATTCATGATTCATGATTCGATTCATGATTCATGATTCAATTCATGATTCATGATTCGATTCATGATTCATGATTCGATATTTGACTCATGATTCATGATTCAATTCATGATTCATGATTTAATTCATGATTCAGTTCATGATTCATGATTTATTTCATGATTCATGATTCAACTCATGATTCATGATTCATGATTCAATTCATGATTTATGATTCAATTCATGATTCATTATTCAATTCATGATTCATGATTCATGATTCAATTCATGATTCTATTCATGATTCATGATTCAATTCATGATTCATGATTCATGATTCAAATCATGATTCATGATTCGATTCATGATTCAATTAATGATTTGTGATTCATAATTCATGATTTAATCCATGATTCATGATTCAATTCATGAATTATGTTTCATGATTCGATTCATGATTCATGATTCAATTCATGATTCATGATTGATGATTCAATTCATGATTCATGATTCGATTCATGATTCATGATTCAATTCATGATTCATGATTTGATTCATGATTCATGATTCAATTCATGATTCATGATTTAATTCATGATTCAGTTCATGATTCATGATTTATTTCATGATTCATGATTCAACTCATGATTCATGATTCATGATTCAATTCATGATTTATGATTCAATTCATGATTCATTATTCAATTCATGATTCATGATTCATGATTCAATTCATGATTCTATTCATGATTCATGATTCAATTCATGATTCATGATTCATGATTCAAATCATGATTCATGATTCGATTCATGATTCAATTAATGATTTGTGATTCATAATTCATGATTTAATCCATGATTCATGATTCGATTCATGATTCATGATTCATGATTCAATTCATGATTCATAATTCATGATTATATTCATGATTCATGATTCGATTCACGATTCATGATTCATGATTCATGATTCAATTCATGTTTTATGATTCGATTCATGATTCATGATTCATGATTTGATTCATGATTCATGATTCATGATTCATGATTTGATTCATGATTAGTGATTCATGATTCAATTCATGATTCATGATTCAATTCATGATTAATGATTTAATTCATGATTCATTATTCAATTCATGATTCATGATTAATGATTCAATTCATGATTTAATTCATGATTCTTTTCATGATTCATGATTCAATTCATGACCCATGATTCGATTAATGATTCATGATTCAATTCATGATTCGTGATTCATGATTCATGATTCAATTCATGATTCATGATTTATGATTCTATTCATGATTCATGATTCGATTCATGATACATGATTCAATTCATGAATTATGATTCATGATTCGATTCATGATTCATGATTCGATTCATGATTCATGCTTTGATTCATGATTTATGATTTAATTCATGATTCATGATTCAATTCATGATTCATGATTCATGATTCGATATTTGATTCATGATTCATGATTCAATTCATGATTCATGATTCAATTCATGATTCAGTTCATGATTCATTTCATGATTCATGATTTAATTCATGATTCATGATTCAACTCATGATTGATGATTCACTTCATGATTTATGATTCAATTCATGATTCATTATTCAATTCATGATTCATGATTCAATTCATAATTCTATTCATGATTAATGATTCAATTCATGATTCATGATTCATGATTCATGATTCAATTCATGATTCATGATTCGATTCATGATTCAATTAATAATTTGTGATTCATGATTCATGATTCAATTCATGATTCATGATTCGATTCATGATTCATGATTCATGATTCATGATTCGATTCATGATTCATGATTCATTATTTGATTCATGATTCATGATTCGATTCATGATTCATGATTCATGATTCGATTCATGATTTATGATTCGATACATGATTCATGATTCATGATTCGATTCATGATTCATAATTCGATTCATGATTCATGATTTGATTCATAATTCATGATTCATGATTCAATTCATGATTCAGGATTCATGATTCAATTCATGATTCTATTCATGCTTCAATTCATGATTCTATTCATGATTCATGATTCAATTCATGATTCATGATTCATAATTCATGATTCTATTCATGATTCATGATTTGATTCATGATTAGTGATTCATGATTCAATTCATGATTCATGATTCAATTCATGATTCATGATTTAATTCATGATTCAATTCATGATTCATGATTCATGATTCATTTCATGATTCATGATTCAATTCATGATTCATGATTCATGATTCATGATTCAATTCATGATTCATGATTCGATTTATGATTCATGATTCATGATTCATGATTCAATTCATGTTTCATGATTTGATTTATGATTCATGATTCATGATTCGATTCATGATTCATTTCAGTATTCATGATTCAATTCATGAATTATGATTTAATTCATGATTCATGATTCATGATTCATGATTCATGATTCAATTCATGTTTCATGATTCGATTCATGATTCATGATTCGATTCATGATTCAATTCAGTATTCATGATTCAATTCATGAATTATGATTTAATTCATGATTCATGATTCATGATTCATGATTTAATTTATGATTCATGATTCAATTCATGATTCAATTCATGATTCAGTTCATGATTCAATTCATGATTCATTTCATGATTCATGATTCATCATTCAATTCATGATTCATTTCATGATTCATGATTTAATTCATGATTCCTAATTCATGATTCAATTCATGATTCATGATTCATTTCATGATTCATGATTTAATTCATGATTCCTAATTCATGATTCAATTCATGATTCATGATTCAATTCATGATTCATGATTCAATTCATGATTCATGATTCATGATACGATTCATGATTCATGATTCAATTCATGATTTATGATTCATGATTCAATTCATGATTCATTATTCATGATTCATGATATAATTCATGATTCAATTCATGAATCAATTCATGATTCATTTCATGATTCATGATTCATCATTCAATTCATGATTCATTTCATGATTCATGATTTAATTCATGATTCATAATTCATGATTCAATTTATGATTCATGATTCAATTCATGATTCATCATTCAATTCACGAGTTATGATTCATGATACGATTCATGATTCAATTCATTATTCATGATTTATGATTCAATTCATGATTCATGATTCATGATTCATGATTCAATTCATGATTCATGATTCGATTCATGAATCATGATTCGATATTTGATTCATGATTCATGATTCAATTCATGATTCATGATTCAATTCAAGATTCATGATTCAACTCATGATTCATGATTTATGATTTAATTCATGATTTATGATTCAATTCATGATTAAGGATTCAATTCATGATTTATAATTCATGATTCAATTCATGATTCTATTCATGATTCATGATTCAATTCATGATTCATGATTCATGATTCAATTCATGATTCATGATTCGATTCATGATTCAATTCATGATTTGTGATTCATGATTCATGATTCAATTCATGTTTCATGATTTGATTCATGATTCATGATTCGATTCATGATTCATGATTCATGATTCGATTCATAATTCATGATTCATGATTAGATTCATGATTCATGATTCGATTCATGATTCATGATTTGATTCATGATTCAAGATTCATGATTCAATTCATGATTCATGATTCAATTCATGATTCATTTCAAGATTCATGATTCAAATTATGATTCATTTCAAGATTCATTTCATGATTCATGATTCATGATTCAATTCATGATTCTAATCATGATTCATGATTCAATTCATGATTCATTATTCATTTCATGATTCATGATTCATAATTCAATTCATGATTCTATTCATGATTCATGATTCAATTCATGATTCACGATTCATGATTCATGATTCAATTCATGATTCGTGATTCATGATTCATGATTCAATTCATGATTCATGATTCGATTTATGATTCAATTCATGATTCATTTCATGATTCATGATTCATCATTCAATTCATGATTCATTTCAAGATTCATGATTTATTTCATGATTCATAATTCATGATTCATGATTCGATTTATGATTCAATTCATGATTCATGATTCAATTCATGATTTATGACTCATGATTCAATTCATTATTCATGATTCATGATTCAATTCATGATTCAATTCATGATTCATTTCATGATTCATGATTCATCATTCAATTCATGATTCATTTCATGATTCATGATTTAATTCATGATTCATATTTCATGATTCAATTCATGATTCATGATTCAATTCATGATTCATGATTCAATTCATGATTCATGATTTATGATTCAATTCATGATTCATGATGCAATTCATGATTCATGATTCGATTCATGATTCAATATTTGATTCATGATTCATGATTTAATTCATGTTTTATGATTCGATTCATGATTCATGATTCATGATTCATGATTTGATTCATGATTAGTGATTCATGATTCAATTCATGATTCATGATTCAATTCATGATTCATGATTTAATTCATGATTCAATTCATGATTCATGATTCATGATTCATTTCATGATTCATGATTCAATTCATGATTCATGATTCATGATTCATGATTCAATTCATGATTCATGATTCGATTTATGATTCATGATTCATGATTCATGATTCAATTCATGTTTCATGATTTGATTTATGATTCATGATTCATGATTCGATTCATGATTCATGATTCGATTCATGATTCATTTCAGTATTCATGATTCAATTCATGAATTATGATTTAATTCATGATTCATGATTCATGATTCATGATTCATTATTCAATTCATGTTTCATGATTCGATTCATGATTCATGATTCGATTCATGATTCAATTCAGTATTCATGATTCAATTCATGAATTATGATTTAATTCATGATTCATGATTCATGATTCATGATTTAATTCATGATTCATGATTCAATTCATGATTCAATTCATGATTCAGTTCATGATTCAATTCATGATTCATTTCATGATTCATGATTCATCATTCAATTCATGATTCATTTCATGATTCATGATTTAATTCATGATTCCTAATTCATGATTCAATTCATGATTCATGATTCAATTCATGATTCATGATTCAATTCATGATTCATGATTCATGATACGATTCATGATTCATGATTCAATTCATGATTTATGATTCATGATTCAATTCATGATTCATTATTCATGATTCATGATATAATTCATGATTCAATTCATGAATCAATTCATGATTCATTTCATGATTCATGATTCATCATTCAATTCATGATTCATTTCATGATTCATGATTTAATTCATGATTCATAATTCATGATTCAATTTATGATTCATGATTCAATTCATGATTCATCATTCAATTCACGAGTTATGATTCATGATACGATTCATGATTCAATTCATGATTCATGATTTATGATTCAATTCATGATTCATGATTCATGATTCAATTCATGATTCATGATTCGATTCATGATTCATGATTCGATATTTGATTCATGATTCATGATTCAATTCATGATTCATGATTCAATTCAAGATTCATGATTCAACTCATGATTCATGATTCATGATTTAATTCATGATTTATGATTCAATTCATGATTAAGGATTCAATTCATGATTTATAATTCATGATTCAATTCATGATTCTATTCATGATTCATGATTCAATTAATGATTCATGATTCATGATTCAATTCATGATTCATGATTCGATTCATGATTCAATTCATGATTTGTGATTCATGATTCATGATTCAATTCATGTTTCATGATTCGATTCATGATTCATGATTCGATTCATGATTCATGATTCGATTCATAATTCATGATTCATGATTCGATTCATGATTCATGATTCGATTCATGATTCATGATTTGATTCATGATTCAAGATTCATGATTCAATTCATGATTCATGATTCATGATTCAATTCATGATTCATTTCAAGATTCATGATTCAAATTATGATTCATTTCAAGATTCATTTCATGATTCATGATTCATGATTCAATTCATGATTCTAATCATGATTCATGATTCAATTCATGATTCATTATTCATTTCATGATTCATGATTAATGATTCAATTCATGATTCAATTCATGATTCATTTCATGATTCATGATTCATAATTCAATTCATGATTCTATTCATGATTCATGATTCAAATTATGATTCACGATTCATGATTCATAATTCAATTCATGATTCGTGATTCATGATTCATGATTCAATTCATGATTCATTTCAAGATTCATGATTTATTTCATGATTCATAATTCATGATTCAATTCATGATTCATGATTCAATTCATGATTCATGATTCAATTCATGATTCATTTCAAGATTCATGATTTATTTCATGATTCATAATTCATGATTCAATTCATGATTCATGATTCAATTCATGATTCATGATTCAATTCATGAGTTATGATTCATGATACGATTCATGATTCATGATTCAATTCATGATTTATGATTTATGATTCAATTCATTATTCATGATTCATGATTCAATTCATGATTCATGATTCATGATTCAATTCATGATTCAATAAATGATTCATTTCATGATTCATGATTGATCATTCAATTCATGATACATTTCATGATTCATGATTTAATTCATGATTCATATTTCATGATTCAATTCATGATTCATGATTCAATTCATGATTCATGATTCAATTCATGATTCATGATTTATGATTCAATTCATGATTCATGATGCAATTCATGATTCATGATTCGATTCATGATTCATGATTCAATATTTGATTCATGATTCATGATTTAATTCATAATTCAAGATTCAATTCATGATTCATGATTCAACTCATGATTCATGATTCAATTCATGATTAATGATTCAATTCATGATTTATGATTTGATTCATGATTCATGATTCATGATTCATGATTCGATTCATGATTCATGATTCATGATTTGATTCATGATTCATGATTCGATTCATGATTCATGATTCATGATTCATGATTCAATTCATTATTCATGATTCATGATTCAATTCATGATTCATGATTCATGATTCAATTCATGATTCAATTCATGATTCATTTCATGATTCATGATTCATCATTCAATTCATGATTCATTTCATGATTCATGATTTAATTCATGATTCATATTTCATGATTCAATTCATGATTCATGATTCAATTCATGATTCATGATTCAATTCATGATTCATGATTTATGATTCAATTCATGATTCATGATGCAATTCATGATTCATGATTTGATTCATGATTCATGATTCAATATTTGATTCATGATTCATGATTTAATTCATGATTCATGATTCAATTCATGATTCATGATTCAACTCATGATTCATGATTCAATTCATGATTAATGATTTAATTCATGATTTATGATTTGATTCATGATTCATGATTCATGATTCATGATTCGATTCATGATTCATGATTCATGATTTGATTCATGATTCATGATTCGATTCATGATTCATGATTTGATTCATAATTCATGATTCAAGATTCAATTCATGATTCATGATTCATGATTCAATTCATGATTCTATTCATGCTTCAATTCATGATTCTATTCATGATTCATGATTCAATTCATGATTCATGATTCATAATTCATGATTCTATTCATGATTCATGATTCATGATTCAATTCATGTTTTATGATTCGATTCATGATTCATAATTCATGATTCTATTCATGCTTCAATTCATGATTCTATTCATGATTCATGATTCAATTCATGATTCGTGATTCATGATTCATGATTCAATTCATGATTCATTTCAAGATTCATGATTTATTTCATGATTCATAATTCATGATTCAATTCATGATTCATGATTCAATTCATGATTCATGATTCAATTCATGATTCATTTCAAGATTCATGATTTATTTCATGATTCATAATTCATGATTCAATTCATGATTCATGATTCAATTCATGATTCATGATTCAATTCATGAGTTATGATTCATGATACGATTCATGATTCATGATTCAATTCATGATTTATGATTCATGATTCAATTCATTATTCATGATTCATGATTCAATTCATGATTCATGATTCATGATTCAATTCATGATTCAATTCATGATTCATTTCATGATTCATGATTGATCATTCAATTCATGATACATTTCATGATTCATGATTTAATTCATGATTCATATTTCATGATTCAATTCATGATTCATGATTCAATTCATGATTCATGATTCAATTCATGATTCATGATTTATGATTCAATTCATGATTCATGATGCAATTCATGATTCATGATTCGATTCATGATTCATGATTCAATATTTGATTCATGATTCATGATTTAATTCATAATTCAAGATTCAATTCATGATTCATGATTCAACTCATGATTCATGATTCATGATTCAATTCATGATTTATGATTCAATTCATGATTCATTATTCAATTCATGATTCGTGATTCATGATTCAATTCATGATTCTATTCATGATTCATGATTCAATTCATGATTCATGATTCATGATTCAAATCATGATTCATGATTCGATTCATGATTCAATTAATGATTTGTGATTCATAATTCATGATTTAATCCATGATTCATGATTCGATTCATGATTCATGATTCATGATTCAATTCATGATTCATAATTCATGATTATATTCATGATTCATGATTTGATTCATGATTCATGATTCATGATTCATGATTCAATTCATGTTTTATGATTCGATTCATGATTCATGATTCATGATTCGATTCATGATTCATGATTTGATTCATGATTAGTGATTCATGATTCAATTCATGATTCATGATTCAATTCATGATTAATGATTTAATTCATGATTCATTATTCAATTCATGATTCATGATTAATGATTCAATTCATGATTCAATTCATGATTCTTTTCATGATTTATGATTCAATTCATGATCCATGATTTGATTAATGATTCATGATTCAATTCATGATTCGTGATTCATGATTCATGATTCAATTCATGATTCATGATTTATGATTCTATTCATGATTCATGATTCGATTCATGATACATGATTCGATTCATGATTCATGCTTTGATTCATGATTTATGATTTAATTCATGATTCATGATTCAATTCATGATTCATGATTCGATATTTGATTCATGATTCATGATTCAATTCATGATTCATGATTCAATTCATGATTCATGATTCAATTCATGATTCAGTTCATGATTCATTTCATGATTCATGATTTAATTCATGATTCATGATTCAACTCATGATTGATGATTCAATTCATGATTTATGATTCAATTCATGATTCATTATGCAATTCATGATTCATGATTCATGATTCAATTCATAATTCTATTCATGATTAATGATTCAATTCATGATTCATGATTCATGATTCAATTCATGATTCATGATTCGATTCATGATTCAATTAATAATTTGTGATTCATGATTCATGATTCAATTCATGATTCATGATTTGATTCATGATTCATGATTCATGATTCAATTCATGATTCATGATTCGATTCATAATTCATGATTCGATTCATGATTCATGATTCGAATCATGATTCATGATTTATGATTCATGATTCAATTCATAATTCATGATTCATGATTCGATTCATGATTCATGATTCGATTCATGATTCATGATTCGATTCATGATTCATGATTCATGATTCATGATTCGATTCATGATTCATGATTCATGATTTGATTCATGATTGATGATTCGATTCATGATTCATGATTCATGATTCGATTCATGATTCATGATTCGATACATGATTCATGATTCATGATTCGATTCATGATTCATAATTCGATTCATGATTCATGATTTGATTCATAATTCATGATTCATGATTCAATTCATGATTCATGATTCATGATTCAATTCATGATTCTATTCATGCTTCAATTCATGATTCTATTCATGATTCATGATTCAATTCATGATTCATGATTCATAATTCATGATTCTATTCATGATTCATGATTCGATTTATGATTCATGATTCATGATTCAATTCATGTTTTATGATTCGATTCATGATTCATGATTCATGATTCATGATTTGATTCATGATTAGTGATTCATGATTCAATTCATGATTCATGATTCAATTCATGATTCATGATTTAATTCATGATTCAATTCATGATTCATGATTCATGATTCATTTCATGATTCATGATTCAATTCATGATTCATGATTCATGATTCATGATTCAATTCATGATTCATGATTCGATTTATGATTCATGATTCATGATTCATGATTCAATTCATGTTTCATGATTTGATTTATGATTCATGATTCATGATTCGATTCATGAATCATTTCAGTATTCATGATTCAATTCATGAATTATGATTTAATTCATGATTCATGATTCATGATTCATGATTCAATTCATGTTTCATGATTCGATTCATGATTCATGATTCGATTCATGATTCAATTCAGTATTCATGATTCAATTCATGAATTATGATTTAATTCATGATTCATTATTCAATTTATGATTCAATTCATGATTCAGTTCATGATTCAATTCATGATTCATTTCATGATTCATGATATAATTCATGATTCAATTCATGAATCAATTCATGATTCATTTCATGATTCATGATTCATCATTCAATTCATGATTCATTTCATGATTCATGATTTAATTCATGATTCATAATTCATGATTCAATTTATGATTCATGATTCAATTCATGATTCATCATTCAATTCACGAGTTATGATTCATGATACGATTCATGATTCAATTCATGATTCATGATTTATGATTCAATTCATGATTCATGATTCATGATTCATGATTCAATTCATGATTCATGATTCGATTCATGATTCATGATTCGATATTTGATTCATGATTCATGATTCAATTCATGATTCATGATTCAATTCAAGATTCATGATTCAACTCATGATTCATGATTCATGATTTAATTCATGATTTATGATTCAATTCATGATTAAGGATTCGATTCATGATTCATGATTCGATATTTGATTCATGATTCATGATTCAATTCATGATTCATGATTCAATTCAAGATTCATGATTCAACTCATGATTCATGATTCATGATTTAATTCATGATTTATGATTCAATTCATGATTAAGGATTCAATTCATGATTTATAATTCATGATTCAATTCCTGATTCTATTCATGATTCATGATTCAATTCATGATTCATGATTCATGATTCAATTCATGATTCATGATTCGATTCATGATTCAATTCATGATTTGTGATTCATGATTCATGATTCAATTCATGTTTCATGATTCGATTCATGATTCATGATTCGATTCATGATTCATGATTCATGATTCGATTCATAATTCATGATTCATGATTCGATTCATGATTCATGATTCGATTCATGATTCATGATTTGATTCATGATTCAAGATTCATGATTCAATTCATGATTCATGATTCATGATTCAATTCATGATTCATTTCAAGATTCATGATTCAAATTATGATTCATTTCAAGATTCATTTCATGATTCATGATTCATGATTCAATTCATGATTCTAATCATGATTCATGATTCAATTCATGATTCATTATTCATTTCATGATTCATGATTAATGATTCAATTCATGATTCAATTCATGATTCATTTCATGATTCATGATTCATAATTCAATTCATGATTCTATTCATGATTCATGATTTAATTCATGATTCACGATTCATGATTCATGATTCAATTCATGATTCGTGATTCATGATTCATGATTCAATTCATGATTCATTTCAAGATTCATGATTTATTTCATGATTCATAATTCATGATTCAATTCATGATTCATGATTCAATTCATGATTCATGATTCAATTCATGAGTTATGATTCATGATACGATTCATGATTCATGATTCAATTCATGATTTATGATTCATGATTCAATTCATTATTCATGATTCATGATTCAATTCATGATTCATGATTCAATTCATGATTCAATTCATGATTCATTTCATGATTCATGATTCATTTCATGATTCATGATTCATTTCATGATTCATGATTCATCATTCAATTCATGATTCATTTCATGATTCATGATTTAATTCATGATTCATATTTCATGATTCAATTCATGATTCATGATTCAATTCATGATTCATGATTCAATTCATGATTCATGATTTATGATTCAATTCATGATTCATGATGCAATTCATGATTCATGATTCGATTCATGATTCATGATTCAATATTTGATTCATGATTCATGATTTAATTCATGATTCATGATTCAATTCATGATTCATGATTCAACTCATGATTCATGATTAAATTCATGATTTATGATTCAATTCATGATTAATGATTCAATTCATGATTTATGATTCATGATTCAATTCATGATTCTATTCATGATTCATGATTCAATTCATGATTCAACTCATGATTCATGATTCATGATTCAATTCATGATTTATGATTCAATTCATGATTAATGATTCAATTCATGATTTATGATTCATGATTCAATTCATGATTCTATTCATGATTCATGATTCAATTCATGATTCAACTCATGATTCATGATTCAATTCATGATTTATGATTCAATTCATGATTAATGATTCAATTCATGATTTATGATTCATGATTCAATATATGATTCTATTCATGATTCATGATTCAATTCATGATTCATGATTCGATTCATAATTCAATTAATGATTTGTGATTCATGATTCATGATTCAATTCATGATTCTTGATTCGATTCATGATTTATGATTCGATTCATGATTCATGATTCATGATTCGATTAATAATTCATTATTCATGATTTGATTATTGATTCATGATTCATGATTTGATTAATGATTCAAGATTCATGATTCAATTCATGATTCATGATTCATGATTCAATTCATGATTCATGATTCAAATTATGATTCATTTCATGATTCATTTCATGATTCATGATTTAACTCATGATTCATGATTCAATTCATGATTCTAATCATGATTCATTATTCAATTCATGACTCATGATTAATGATTCTATTCATGATTCAATTCATGATTCATTTCATGATTCATGATTCAATTCATGATTCATGATTTATGATTCATGATTCAATTCATGATTCATGATTCGATTTATGATTTATGATTCATGATTCGATTCATGATTCGTGATTCATGATTCTATTCATGATTCATGATTCGATTCATGATTCATGATTCAATTCATGATTCATGATTCAATTCATGATTCATGATTCATGATTCATTTCATCATTCATGATTCAATTCATGATTCATGATTCATGATTTAATTCATGATTCATGATTCATGATTAATGATTCGATTCATGATTCATGATTCATGACTCATGATTCAATTCATGATCCATGATTCAATTAATGATTCATGATTCAATTCATGATTCGTTGTTCATGATTCATGATTCAATTCAAGATTCGATTTATGATTCATGATTCATGATTCGATACATGATTCACGATTCATGATTCTATTCATGATTCATGATTCGATTCATGATTCATGATTAAATTCATGATTCATGATTCAATTCATGATTGATGATTCATGATTCATTTCATGATTCATGATTCAATTCATGATTCATGATTTATGATTCATGATTCAATTCATGATTCATGATTCGATTTATGATTTATGATTCATGATTCGATTCATGATTCGTGATTCATGATTCTATTCATGATTCATGATTCGATTCATGATTCATGATTCAATTCATGATTCATGATTCAATTCATGATTCATGATTCATGATTCATTTCATCATTCATGATTCAATTCATGATTCATGATTCATGATTTAATTCATGATTCATGATTCATGATTAATGATTCGATTCATGATTCATGATTCATGACTCATGATTCAATTCATGATCCATGATTCAATTAATGATTCATGATTCAATTCATGATTCGTTGTTCATGATTCATGATTCAATTCAAGATTCGATTTATGATTCATGATTCATGATTCGATACATGATTCACGATTCATGATTCAATTCATGATTCATGATTCAATTCATGTTTCATGATTCAATTCATGATTCATGATTTATGATTCAATTCATGATTCATGATTCATGATTCATGATTCAATTCATGATTCATGATTCGATTCATGATTCATGATTCGATATTTGATTCATGATTCATGATTCAATTCATGATTCATGATTCAATTCAAGATTCATGATTCAACTCATGATTCATGATTCATGATTTAATTCATGATTTATGATTCAATTCATGATTAAGGATTCGATTCATGATTCATGATTCGATATTTGATTCATGATTCATGATTCAATTCATGATTCATGATTCAATTCAAGATTCATGATTCAACTCATGATTCATGATTCATGATTTAATTCATGATTTATGATTCAATTCATGATTAAGGATTCAATTCATGATTTATAATTCATGATTCAATTCCTGATTCTATTCATGATTCATGATTCAATTCATGATTCATGATTCATGATTCAATTCATGATTCATGATTCGATTCATGATTCAATTCATGATTTGTGATTCATGATTCATGATTCAATTCATGTTTCATGATTCGATTCATGATTCATGATTCGATTCATGATTCATGATTCATGATTCGATTCATAATTCATGATTCATGATTCGATTCATGATTCATGATTCGATTCATGATTCATGATTTGATTCATGATTCAAGATTCATGATTCAATTCATGATTCATGATTCATGATTCAATTCATGATTCATTTCAAGATTCATGATTCAAATTATGATTCATTTCAAGATTCATTTCATGATTCATGATTCATGATTCAATTCATGATTCTAATCATGATTCATGATTCAATTCATGATTCATTATTCATTTCATGATTCATGATTAATGATTCAATTCATGATTCAATTCATGATTCATTTCATGATTCATGATTTAATTCATGATTCACGATTCATGATTCATGATTCAATTCATGATTCGTGATTCATGATTCATGATTCAATTCATGATTCATTTCAAGATTCATGATTTATTTCATGATTCATAATTCATGATTCAATTCATGATTCATGATACAATTCATGATTCATGATTCAATTAATGAGTTATGATTCATGATACGATTCATGATTCATGATTCAATTCATGATTTATGATTCATGATTCAATTCATTATTCATGATTCATGATTCAATTCATGATTCATGATTCAATTCATGATTCAATTCATGATTCATTTCATGATTCATGATTCATTTCATGATTCATGATTCATCATTCAATTCATGATTCATTTCATGATTCATGATTTAATTCATGATTCATATTTCATGATTCAATTCATGATTCATGATTCAATTCATGATTCATGATTCATTCATGATTCATGATTTATGATTCAATTCATGATTCATGATGCAATTCATGATTCATGATTCGATTCATGATTCATGATTCAATATTTGATTCATGATTCATGATTTAATTCATGATTCATTATTCAATTCATGATTCATGATTCAACTCATGATTCATGATTAAATTCATGATTTATGATTCAATTCATGATTAATGATTCAATTCATGATTTATGATTCATGATTCAATTCATGATTCTATTCATGATTCATGATTCAATCATGATTCAACTCATGATTCATGATTCATGATTCAATTCATGATTCAATGATTCATGATTCAATTCATGATTCATGATTCGATTTATGATTCATGATTCATGATTCATGATTCAATTCATGTTTCATGATTTGATTATGATTCATGATTCATGATTCGATTCATGAATCATTTCAGTATTCATGATTCAATTCATGAATTATGATTTAATTCATGATTCATGATTCATGATTCATGATTCATGATTCAATTCATGTTTCATGATTCGATTCATGATTCATGATTCGATTCATGATTCAATTCAGTATTCATGATTCAATTCATGAATTATGATTTAATTCATGATTCATGATTCAATTCATGATTCAATTCATGATTCAGTTCATGATTCAATTCATGATTCATTTCATGATTCATGATATAATTCATGATTCAATTCATGAATCAATTCATGATTCATTTCATGATTCATGATTCATCATTCAATTCATGATTCATTTCATGATTCATGATTTAATTCATGATTCATAATTCATGATTCAATTTATGATTCATGATTCAATTCATGATTCATCATTCAATTCACGAGTTATGATTCATGATACGATTCATGATTCAAGACATGATTCATGATTTTATGATTCAATTCATGATTCATGATTCATGATTCATGATTCAATTCATGATTCATGATTCGATTCATGATTCATGATTCGATATTTGATTCATGATTCATGATTCAATTCATGATTCATGATTCAATTCAAGATTCATGATTCAACTCATGATTCATGATTCATGATTTAATTCATGATTTATGATTCAATTCATGATTAAGGATTCGATTCATGATTCATGATTCGATATTTGATTCATGATTCATGATTCAATTCATGATTCATGATTCAATTCAAGATTCATGATTCAACTCATGATTCATGATTCATGATTTAATTCATGATTTAGGATTCAATTCATGATTAAGGATTCAATTCATGATTTATAATTCATGATTCAATTCCTGATTCTATTCATGATTCATGATTCAATTCATGATTCATGATTCATGATTCAATTCATGATTCATGATTCGATTCATGATTCAATTCATGATTTGCGATTCATGATTCATGATTCAATTTAATGTTTCATGATTCGATTCATGATTCATGATTCGATTCATGATTCATGATTCATGATTCGATTCATAATTCATGATTCATGATTCGATTCATGATTCATGATTCGATTCATGATTCATGATTTGATTCATGAATCAAGATTCATGATTCAATTCATGATTCATGATTCATGATTCAATTCATGATTCATTTCAAGATTCATGATTCAAATTATGATTCATTTCAAGATTCATTTCATGATTCATGATTCATGATTCAATCATGATTCTAATCATGATTCATGATTCAATTCATGATTCATTATTCATTTCATGATTCATGATTAATGATTAATTCATGATTCAATTCATGATTCATTTCATGATTCATGATTCATAATTCAATTCATGATTCTATTCATGATTCATGATTTAATTCATGATTCACGATTCATGATTCATGATTCAATTCATGATTCGTGATTCATGATTCATGATTCAATTCATGATTCATTTCAAGATTCATGATTTATTTCATGATTCATAATTCATGATTCAATTCATGATTCATGATTCAATTCATGATTCATGATTCAATTCATGAGTTATGATTCATGATACGATTCATGATTCATGATTCAATTCATGATTTATGATTCATGATTCAATTCATTATTCATGATTCCATGATTCAATTCATGATTCATGATTCATTCATGATTCAATTCATGATTCATTTCATGATTCATGATTCATTTCATGATTCATGATTCATCATTCAATTCATGATTCATTTCATGATTCATGATTTAATTCATGTTTCATATTTCATGATTCAATTCATGATTCATGATTCAATTCATGATTCATGATTCAATTCATGATTCATGATTTATGATTCAATTCATGATTCATGATGCAATTCATGATTCATGATTCGATTCATGATTTCATGATTCAATATTTGTATTCATGATTCATGATTTAATTCATGATTCATGATTCAATTCATGATTCATGATTCAACTCATGATTCATGATTAAATTCATGATTTATGATTCAATTCATGATTAATGATTCAATTCATGATTTATGATTCATGATTCAATTCATGATTCTATTCATGATTCATGATTCAATTCATGATTCAACTCATGATTCATGATTCATGATTCAATTCATGATTTATGATTCAATTCATGGATTAATGATTCAATTCATGATTTATGATTCATGATTCAATTCATGATTCTATTCATGATTCATGATTCAATTCATGATTCAACTCATGATTCATGATTCATTCATGATTTTTGATTCATTTCATGATTAATGATTCAATTCATGATTTATGATTCATGATTCAATATATGAATTCTATTCATGATTCATGATTCAATTCATGATTCATGATTCGATTCATGATTCAATTAATGATTTGTGATTCATGATTCATGATTCAATTCATGATTCTTGATTCGATTCTTGATTATGATTCAATTCATGATTCATGATTCATGATTCGATTAATAATTCAATTATTCATGATTTGATTATTGATTCATGATTCGATTCATGATTCATGATTTGATTAGATGATTCAAGATTCATGATTCAATTCATGATTCATGATTCATGATTCAATTCATGATTCAATGATTCAAATATGATTCATTTCATGATTCATTTCATGATTCATGATTTAACTCATGATTCATGATTCAATTCATGATTCTAATCATGATTCATTATTCAATTCATGACTCATGATTAATGATTCTATTCATGATTCAATTCATGATTCATTTCATGATTCATGATTTCAATTCATGATTCATGATTATGATTCATGATTCAATTCATGATTCATGATTCGATTTATGATTTATGATTCATGATTCGATTCATGATTCGTGATTCATGATTCTATTCATGATTCATGATTCGATTCATGATTCATGATTCAATTCATGATTCATGATTCATGATTCATTTCATCATTCATGATTCAATTCATGATTCATTATTCATGATTTAATTCATGATTCATGATTCATGATTAATGATTCGATTCATGATTCATGATTCATGACTCATGATTCAATTCATGATCCATGATTCAATTAATGATTCATGATTCAATTCATGATTCGTTGTTCATGATTCATGATTCAATTCAAGATTCGATTTATGATTCATGATTCATGATTCGATACATGATTCACGATTCATGATTCTATTCATGATTCATGATTCGATTCAATGATTCATGATTAAATTCATGATTCATGATTCAATCATGATTGATGATTCATGATTCATTTCATGATTCATGATTCAATTCATGATTCATGATTTATGATTCATGATTCAATTCATGATTCATGATTCGATTATGATTTATGATTCATGATTCGATTCATGATTCGTGATTCATGATTCTATTCATGATTCATGATTCGATTCATGATTCATGATTCAATTCATGATTCATGATTCAATTCATGATTCATGATTCATGATTCATTTCATCATTCATGATTCAATTCATGATTCATGATTCATGATTTAATTCATGATTCATGATTCATGATTAATGATTCGATCATGATTCATGATTCATGACTCATGATTCAATTCATGATCCATGATTCAATTAATGATTCATGATTCAATTCATGATTCGTTGTTCATGATTCATGATTCAATTCAAGATTCCGATTTATGATTCATGATTCATGATTCGATACATGATTCACGATTCATGATTCAATTCATGATTCATGATTCAATTCATGTTTCATGATTCAATCATGATTCATGATTTATGATTCAATTCATGATTCATGATTCATGATTCATGATTCAATTCATGATTCATGATTCGATTCATGATTCATGATTCGATATTTGATTCATGATTCATGATTCAATTCATGATTCATGATTCAATTCAAGATTCATGATTCAACTCATGATTCATGATTCATGATTTATGATTCAATTCATGATTAAGGATTCGATTCATGATTCATGATTCGATATTTGATTCATGATTCATGATTTAATTCATGATTTATGATTCAATTCATGATTAAGGATTCAATTCATGATTTATAATTCATGATTCAATTCCTGATTCTATTCATGATTCATGATTCAATTCATGATTCATGATTCATGATTCAATTCATGATTAAGGATTCGATTCATGATTCATGATTCGATATTTGATTCATGATTCATGATTTAATTCATGATTTATGATTCAATTCATGATTAAGGATTCAATTCATGATTTATAATTCATGATTCAATTCCTGATTCTATTCATGATTCATGATTCAATCATGATCATGATTCATGATTCAATTCATGTTTCATGATTCGATTCATGATTCATGATTCGATTCATGATTCATGATTCATGATTCGATTCATAATTCATGATTCATGATTCGATTCATGATTCATGATTCGATTCATGATTCATGATTTGATTCATGATTCAAGATTCATGATTCAATTCATGATTCATGATTCATGATTCAATTCATGATTCATTTCAAGATTCATGATTCAAATTATGATTCATTTCAAGATTCATTTCATGATTCATGATTCATGATTCAATTCATGATTCTAATCATGATTCATGATTCAATTCATGATTCATTATTCATTTCATGATTCATGATTAATGATTCAATTCATGATTCAATTCATGATTCATTTCATGATTCATGATTTAATTCATGATTCACGATTCATGATTCATGATTCAATTCATGATTCGTGATTCATGATTCATGATTCAATTCATGATTCATTCAAGATTCATGATTTATTTCATGATTCATAATTCATGATTCAATTCATGATTCATGATTCAATTCATGATTCATGATTCAATTAATGAGTTATGATTCATGATACGATTCATGAATTCATGATTCAATTCATGATTTATGATTCATGATTCAATTCATTATTCATGATTCATGATTCAATTCATGATTCATGATTCAATTCATGATTCAATTCATGATTCATTTCATGATTCATGATTCATTTCATGATTCATGATTCATCATTCAATTCATGATTCATTTCATGATTCATGATTTAATTCATGATTCATATTTCATGATTCAATTCATGATTCATGATTCAATTCATGATTCATGATTCAATTCATGATTCATGATTTATGATTCAATTCATGATTCATGATGCAATTCATGATTCATGATTCGATTCATGATTCATGATTCAATATTTGATTCATGATTCATGATTTAATTCATGATTCATGATTCAATTCATGATTCATGATTCAACTCATGATTCATGATTAAATTCATGATTTATGATTCAATTCATGATTAATGATTCAATTCATGATTTATGATTCATGATTCAATTCATGATTCTATTCATGATTCATGATTCAATTCATGATTCAACTCATGATTCATGATTCATGATTCAATTCATGATTTATGATTCAATTCATGATTAATGATTCAATTCATGATTTATGATTCATGATTCAATTCATGATTCTATTCATGATTCATGATTCAATTCATGATTCAACTCATGATTCATGATTCATGATTCAATTCATGATTTATGATTCAATTCATGATTAATGATTCAATTCATGATTTATGATTCATGATTCAATATATGATTCTATTCATGATTCATGATTCAATTCATGATTCATGATTCGATTCATGATTCAATTAATGATTTGTGATTCATGATTCATGATTCAATTCATGATTCTTGATTCGATTCATGATTTATGATTCGATTCATGATTCATGATTCATGATTCGATTAATAATTCATGATTCATGATTTGATTATTGATTCATGATTCGATTCATGATTCATGATTTGATTAATGATTCAAGATTCATGATTCAATTCATGATTCATGATTCATGATTCAATTCATGATTCATGATTCAAATTATGATTCATTTCATGATTCATTATTCAATTCATGACTCATGATTAATGATTCTATTCATGATTCAATTCATGATTCATTTCATGATTCATGATTCAATTCATGATTCATGATTTATGATTCATGATTCAATTCATGATTCATGATTCGATTTATGATTTATGATTCATGATTCGATTCATGATTCGTGATTCATGATTCTATTCATGATTCATGATTCGATTCATGATTCATGATTCAATTCATGATTCATGATTCAATTCATGATTCATGATTCATGATTCATTTCATCATTCATGATTCGATTCATGATTCATGATTCATGACTCATGATTCAATTCATGATCCATGATTCAATTAATGATTCATGATTCAATTCATGATTCGTTGTTCATGATTCATGATTCAATTCAAGATTCGATTTATGATTCATGATTCATGATTCGATACATGATTCACGATTCATGATTCTATTCATGATTCATGATTCGATTCATGATTCATGATTAAATTCATGATTCATGATTCAATTCATGATTGATGATTCATGATTCATTTCATGATTCATGATTCAATTCATGATTCATGATACGATTCATGATTCAATTCATGATTCATGATTCAATTCATGTTTCATGATTCAATTCATGATTCATGATTCATGATTAATGATTTGATTCATGATTCATGATTCAATTCATGATTCATTTCATGATTCATGATTCAATTCAGTATACATGATGCAATTCATGATTCATGATTTAATTCATGATTCATAATTCATGATTCATGATTTAATTCATGATTCATCATTCAATTCCTGATTCATTTCATGATTCAATTCATGATTCAATTCATGATTCATTTCATGATTCATGATTCATCATTCAATTCATGATTCATGATTTAATTCATGATTCATAATTCATGATTCAATTCATGATTCATGATTCAATTCATGATTCATGATTCAACTTAATATTTGATTCATGATTCAATTCATGATTCATGATTCAATTCATGATTCATTATTCAATTCATGATTCATGATTCAATTCATGATTCAGTTCATGATTCATTTCCTGATTCATGATTTAATTCATGATTCATGATTCAACTCATGATTCATAATTCATGATTCAATTCATGATTTATGATTCAATTCATGATTCATGATTCGATTCATGATTCAATTAATGATTTGTGATTCATGACTCATGATTCAATTCATGATTCATCATTTGATTCATGATTCATGATTCTATTCATGATTCATGATTCATGACTTGATTTATAATTCATGATTCATGATTCGATTCATGATTCATGATTCAAATCATGATTCATGATTTGATTCATGATTCATGATTCAATTCATGATTCATGATTTATCATTTAATTCATGATTCATTTCATGATTCATTTCATGATTCATGATTCATAAATCAATTCATGATTCTATTCATGATTCATGATTCAATTCATGATTCACGATTCATGATTCATGATTCGATTCATGATTCATGATACATGATTCAATTCATGATTTATGATTCAATTCGTGATTCATGATTCAATTCATGATTCATGATTCATCATTCAAATCATGATTCTATTCCTGATTCATGATTCATCATTCAAATCATGATTCTATTCCTGATTCATGATTCTATTCATGATTCATGATTCAATTCATGATTCATGATTCGATTCATGATTCAATTAATGATTTGTGATTCATGACTCATATTTCAATTCATGATTCATGATTAATGATTTAATTCATGATTCAATTTATGATTCATTTCATGATTCATGATTCATGATTCAATTCATGATTCTATTCATGATTCATGATTCAATTCATGATTCATGATTCATGATTCATGGTTCAATTCATGATCCATGATTCGATTAATGATTCATGATTCAATTCATGATTCGTGATTCATAATTCATGATTCAATTCAAGATTCATGATTTGATTTATGATTCATAATTCATGATTCGATTCATGATTCATGATTCATGATTCAATTCAAGATTCATGATTCGATTTATGATTCATAATTCATGATTCGATTCATGATTCATGATTCATGATTCTATTCATGATTCATGATTTGATTCATGATTCATGATTTATGATTCAATTCATGATTCATGATTCATGATTCATGATTCAATTCAAGATTCATGATTCGATTTATGATTCATAATTCATGATTCGATTCATGATTCATGATTCATGATTCTATTCATGATTCATGATTCAATTCAAGATTCATGATTTATGATTCAATTCATGATTCATGATTCATGATTCGATTCATGATTCATGATTCAATTCATGATTCATGATTCGATTCATGATTCAATTCATGATTCATGATTCAATTCATGATTCATGATTCATGATTCAATTCATGTTTCATGATTCGATTCATGATTCATGATTCATGATTCGATTCATGATTCATGATTCATGATTAATGATTCGATTCATGATTTATGATTCATGATTCAATTCATGATTCATTTCATGATTCATGATTCAATTCATGATTCATGCTTAATGATTCATGATTCACTTCACGATTCATGATTCGATTCATAATTCAATTCATGATCCATGATTCAATTCATGATTCATGATTCATGATTCAATTCATGTTTCATGATTCGATTCATGATTCCTGATTCATGATTCGATTCATGATTCATGATTAATGATTTGATTCATGAATCATGATTTATGATTCAATTCATGATTCATTTCATGATTCATGATTCAATTCAGAATTCATGATTCAATTCATGATTCTATTCATGATTCATGATTCAATTCATGATTCATGATTCATAATTCATGATTCTATTCCTGATTCATGATTCGATTCATGATTCATGATTCATGATTCATGATTCAATTCATGTTTTATGATTCGATTCATGATTCATGATTCATGATTTGATTCATGATTCATGATTCATGATTTGAATTATGATTAGTGATTCATGATTCAATTCATGATTCATGATTCAATTCATGATTCATGATTTAATTCATGATTCATTATTCAATTCATGATTCATGATTAATGATTCAATTCATGATTCAATTCATGATTCTTTACATGATTCATGATTCAATTCATGATCCATGTTTCGATTAATGATTCATGATTCAATTCATGATTCGTGATTCATGATTCATGATTCAATTCATGATTCATGATTCAATTCATGATTCATGATTTAATTCATGATTCATTATTCAATTCATGATTCATGATTAATGATTCAATTCATGATTCAATTCATGATTCTTTACATGATTCATGATTCAATTCATGATCCATGTTTCGATTAATGATTCATGATTCAATTCATGATTCGTGATTCATGATTCATGATTCAATTCATGATTCATGATTTATGATTCTATTCATGATTCATGATTCGATTCATGATTCATGATTCAATTCATGATTCAATTCATGATTCATGATTCATGATTCATTTCTTGATTCATGATTCAATTCATGATTCATGATTCATGATTCATGATTCAATTCATGATTCATGATTCGATTCATGATTCATGATTCATGATTCATGATTCAATTCATGTTTCATGATTCGATTCATGATTCATGATTTATGATTCGATTCATGATTCATGATTCAATTCATGTTTCATGATTCGATTCATGATTCATGATTCATGATTAATGATTCAATTAATAATTCATGATTCATGATTCAATTTATGATTCATTTCATGATTCATGATTCAATTCAGAATTCATGATTCAATTCATGATTCTATTCATGATTCATGATTCAATTCATGATTCATGATTCATAATTCATGATTCAATTTATGATTCAATTCATGATTCAGTTCGTTTCATGATTCAATTCATGATTCGATTCATGATTCAGTTCATGATTCATTTCATGATTCATTATTTAATTCATGATTCATAATTCATGATTCAATTCATAATTCATGATTGAATTCATGATTCATGATTCAATTCATGATTCATGATTGATAATTCATGATTCTATTCCTGATTCATGATTCGATTCATGATTCATGATTCATGATTCATGATTCAATTCATGTTTTATGATTCGATTCATGATTCATGATTCATGATTTGATTCATGATTCATGATTCATGATTTGATTCATGATTAGTGATTCATGATTCAATTCATGATTCATGATTCAATTCATGATTCATGATTTAATTCATGATTCATTATTCAATTCATGATTCTATTCCTGATTCATGATTCTATTCATGATTCATGATTCAATTCATGATTCATGATTTGATTCATGATTCAATTAATGATTTGTGATTCATGACTCATATTTCAATTCATGATTCATGATTAATGATTTAATTCATGATTCAATTTATGATTCATTTCATGATTCATGATTCATGATTCAATTCATGATTCTATTCATGATTCATGATTCAATTCATGATTCATGATTCATGATTCATGGTTCAATTCATGATCCATGATTCGATTAATGATTCATGATTCAATTCATGATTCGTGATTCATGATTCATGATTCAATTCAAGATTCGTGATTTGATTTATGATTCATAATTCATGATTCGATTCATGATTCATGATTCATGATTCAATTCAAGATTCATGATTCGATTTATGATTCATAATTCATGATTCGATTCATGATTCATGATACATGATTCTATTCATGATTCATGATTCGATTCATGATTCATGATTTATGATTCAATTCATGATTCATGATTCATGATTCATGATTCAATTCAAGATTCATGATTCGATTTATGATTCATAATTCATGATTCGATTCATGATTCATGATTCATGATTCTATTCATGATTCATGATTCAATTCAAGATTCATGATTTATGATTCAATTCATGATTCATGATTCATGATTCGATTCATGATTCATGATTCAATTCATGATTCATGATTCGATTCATGATTCAATTCATGATTCATGATTCAATTCATGATTCATGATTCATGATTCAATTCATGTTTCATGATTCGATTCATGATTCATGATTCATGATTCGATTCATGATTCATGATTCATGATTAATGATTCGATTCATGATTTATGATTCATGATTCAATTCATGATTCATTTCATGATTCATGATTCAATTCATGATTCATGATTCAATTCATGATTCATGATTCATGATTCATGATTCACTTCACGATTCATGATTCGATTCATAATTCAATTCATGATCCATGATTCAATTCATGATTCATGATTCATGATTCAATTCATGTTTCATGATTCGATTCATGATTCCTGATTCATGATTCGATTCATGATTCATGATTAATGATTTGATTCATGAATCATGATTTATGATTCAATTCATGATTCATTTCATGATTCATGATTCAATTCAGAATTCATGATTCAATTCATGATTCTATTCATGATTCATGATTCAATTCATGATTCATGATTCATAATTCATGATTCTATTCCTGATGCATGATTCGATTCATGATTCATGATTCATGATTCATGATTCAATTCATGTTTTATGATTCGATTCATGATTCATGATTTGATTCATGATTCATGATTCATGATTTGAATTATGATTAGTGATTTATGATTCAATTCATGATTCATGATTCAATTCATGATTCATGATTTAATTCATGATTCATTATTCAATTCATGATTCATGATTAATGATTCAATTCATGATTCAATTCATGATTCTTTACATGATTCATGATTCAATTCATGATCCATGTTTCGATTAATGATTCATGATTCAATTCATGATTCGTGATTCATGATTCATGATTCAATTCATGATTCATGATTCGATTCATGATTCATGATTCATGATTCATGATTCAATTCATGTTTCATGATTCGATTCATGATTCATGATTTATGATTCGATTCATGATTCATGATTCAATTCATGTTTCATGATTCGATTCATGATTCATGATTCATGATTAATGATTCAATTAATAATTCATGATTCATGATTCAATTCATGATTCATTTCATGATTCATGATTCAATTCAGAATTCATGATTCAATTCATGATTCTATTCATGATTCATGATTCAATTCATGATTCATGATTCATAATTCATGATTCAATTTATGATTCAATTCATGATTCAGTTCATGTTTCATGATTCAATTCATGATTCAATTCATGATTCAGTTCATGATTCATTTCATGATTCATTATTTAATTCATGATTCATAATTCATGATTCAATTCATAATTCATGATTGAATTCATGATTCATGATTCAATTCATGATTCATGATTGATGATTCAATTCATGATTCATGATTCGATTCATGATTCATGATTCAATTCATGATTCATGATACGATTCATGATTCATGATTCAATATTTGATTCATGATTCAAGATTCAATTCATGATTCATGATTCAATTCTTGATTCATGATTCAATTCATGATTCATGATTCAATTCATGAATTAGTTCATGATTCATTTCATGATTCATGATTTAATTCATAATTCATGATTCAACTCATGATTCATGATTCATGATTCAATTCATGATTCAGTTCATGATTCAGTTCATGATTCAGTTCATGATTCATTTCATAATTCATGATTTAATTCATGATTTATGATTCTATTCATGATTCATGATTCATGATTCATGATTCAATTCAAGATTCATGATTCGATTTATGATTCATAATTCATGATTCGATTCATGATTCATGATTCATGATTCTATTCATGATTCATGATTCGATTAATGATTCATGATTTATGATTCAATTCATGATTCATGATTCATGATTCGATTCATGATTCATGATTCAATTCATGATTCATGATTCGATTCATGATTCAATTCATGATTCATGATTCAATTCATGATTCATGATTCATGATTCAATTAATGTTTCATGATTCGATTCATGATTCATGATTCATGATTCGATTCATGATTCATGATTCATGATTCATGATTAATGATTCGATTCATGATTTATGATTCATGATTCAATTCATGATTCATTTCATGATTCATGATTCAATTCATGATTCATGATTCATGATTCATGATTCACTTCATGATTCATGATTCGATTCATAATTCAATTCATGATCCATGATTCAATTCATGATTCATGATTCATGATTCAATTCATGTTTTATGATTCGATTCATGATTCCTGATTCATGATTCGATTCATGATTCATGATTAATGATTTGATTCATGAATCATGATTTATGATTCAATTCATGATTCATTTCATGATTCATGATTCAATTCAGAATTCATGATTCAAATTATGATTCTATTCATGATTCATGATTCAATTCATTATTCATGATTGATAATTCATGATTCTATTCCTGATTCATGATTCGATTCATGATTCATGATTCATGATTCATGATTCAATTCATGTTTTATGATTCGATTCATGATTCATGATTCATGATTTGATTCATGATTCATAATTCATGATTTGAATTATGATTAGTGATTCATGATTCAATTCATGATTCATGATTCAATTCATGATTCATGATTTAATTCATGATTCATTATTCAATTCATGATTCATGATTAATGATTCAATTCATGATTCAATTCATGATTCTTTACATGATTCATGATTCAATTCATGATCCATGTTTCGATTAATGATTCATGATTCAATTCATGATTCGTGATTCATGATTCATGATTCAATTCATGATTCATGATTCAATTCATGATTCATGATTTAATTCATGATTCATTATTCAATTCATGATTCATGATTAATGATTCAATTCATGATTCAATTCATGATTCTTTACATGATTCATGATTCAATTCATTATCCATGTTTCGATTAATGATTCATGATTCAATTCATGATTCGTGATTCATGATTCATGATTCAATTTATGATTCATGATTTATGATTCTATTCATGATTCATGATTCGATTCATGATTCATGATTCAATTCATGATTCAATTCATGATTCATGATTCATGATTCATTTCTTGATTCATGATTCAATTCATGATTCATGATTCATGATTCATGATTCAATTCATGATTCATGATTCGATTCATGATTCATGATTCATGATTCATGATTCATGATTCAATTCATGTTTCATGATTCGATTCATGATTCATGATTTATGATTCGATTCATGATTCATGATTCAATTCATGTTTCATGATTCGATTCATGATTCATGATTCATGATTAATGATTCAATTAATAATTCATGATTCATGATTCAATTCATGATTCATTTCATGATTCATGATTCAATTCAGAATTCATGATTCAATTCATGATTCTATTCATGATTCATGATTCAAATTATGATTCATGATTCATAATTCATGATTCAATTTATGATTCAATTCATGATTCAGTTCATGTTTCATGATTCAATTCATGATTCAATTCATGATTCAGTTCATGATTCATTTCATGATTCATTATTTAATTCATGATTCATAATTCATGATTCAATTCATAATTCATGATTGAATTCATGATTCATGATTCAATTCATGATTCATGATTGATGATTCAATTCATGATTCATGATTCGATTCATGATTCATGATTCAATTCATGATTCATGATACGATTCATGATTCATGATTCAATATTTGATTCATGATTCAAGATTCAATTCATGATTCATGATTCAATTCTTGATTCATGATTCAATTCATGATTCATGATTCAATTCATGAATTAGTTCATGATTCATTTCATGATTCATGATTTAATTCATAATTCATGATTCAACTCATGATTCATGATTCATGATTCAATTCATGATTCAGTTCATGATTCAGTTCATGATTCAGTTCATGATTCAGTTCATAATTCATGATTTAATTCATGATTTATGATTCTATTCATGATTCATGATTCATGATTCATGATTCAATTCAAGATTCATGATTCGATTTATGATTCATAATTCATGATTCGATTCATGATTCATGATTCATGATTCTATTCATGATTCATGATTCGATTCATGATTCATGATTTATGATTCAATTCATGATTCATGATTCATGATTCGATTCATGATTCATGATTCAATTCATGATTCATGATTCGATTCATGATTCAATTCATGATTCATGATTCAATTCATGATTCATGATTCATGATTCAATTAATGTTTCATGATTCGATTCATGATTCATGATTCATGATTCGATTCATGTTTTATGATTCGATTCATGATTCATGATTCATGATTTGATTCATGATTCATGATTCATGATTTGATTCATGATTAGTGATTCATGATTCAATTCATGATTCATGATTCAATTCATGATTCATGATTTAATTCATGATTCATTATTCAATTCATGATTCTATTCCTGATTCATGATTCTATTCATGATTCATGATTCAATTCATGATTCATGATTTGATTCATGATTCAATTAATGATTTGTGATTCATGATTCATATTTCAATTCATGATTCATGATTAATGATTTAATTCATGATTCAATTTATGATTCATTTCATGATTCATGATTCATGATTCAATTCATGATTCTATTCATGATTCATGATTCAATTCATGATTCATGATTCATGATTCATGGTTCAATTCATGATCCATGATTCGATTAATGATTCATGATTCAATTCATGATTCGTGATTCATGATTCATGATTCAATTCAAGATTCATGATTTGATTTATGATTCATAATTCATGATTCGATTCATGATTCATGATTCATGATTCAATTCAAGATTCATGATTCGATTTATGATTCATAATTCATGATTCGATTCATGATTCATGATTCATGATTCTATTCATGATTCATGATTCGATTCATGATTCATGATTTATGATTCAATTCATGATTCATGATTCATGATTCATGATTCAATTCAAGATTCATGATTCGATTTATGATTCATAATTCATGATTCGATTCATGATTCATGATTCATGATTCTATTCATGATTCATGATTCAATTCAAGATTCATGATTTATGATTCAATTCATGATTCATGATTCATGATTCGATTCATGATTCATGATTCAATTCATGATTCATGATTCGATTCATGATTCAATTCATGATTCATGATTCAATTCATGATTCATGATTCATGATTCAATTCATGTTTCATGATTCGATTCATGATTCATGATTCATGATTCGATTCATGATTCATGATTCATGATTAATGATTCGATTCATGATTTATGATTCATGATTCAATTCATGATTCATTTCATGATTCATGATTCAATTCATGATTCATGATTCAATTCATGATTCATGATTCATGATTCATGATTCACTTCACGATTCATGATTCGATTCATAATTCAATTCATGATCCATGATTCAATTCATGATTCATGATTCATGATTCAATTCATGTTTCATGATTCGATTCATGATTCCTGATTCATGATTCGATTCATGATTCATGATTAATGATTTGATTCATGAATCATGATTTATGATTCAATTCATGATTCATTTCATGATTCATGATTCAATTCAGAATTCATGATTCAATTCATGATTCTATTCATGATTCATGATTCAATTCATGATTCATGATTCATAATTCATGATTCTATTCCTGATTCATGATTCGATTCATGATTCATGATTCATGATTCATGATTCAATTCATGTTTTATGATTCGATTCATGATTCATGATTCATGATTTGATTCATGATTCATGATTCATGATTTGAATTATGATTAGTGATTTATGATTCAATTCATGATTCATGATTCAATTCATGATTCATGATTTAATTCATGATTCATTATTCAATTCATGATTCATGATTAATGATTCAATTCATGATTCAATTCATGATTCTTTACATGATTCATGATTCAATTCATGATCCATGTTTCGATTAATGATTCATGATTCAATTCATGATTCGTGAATCATGATTCATGATTCAATTCATGATTCATGATTCGATTCATGATTCATGATTCATGATTCATGATTCAATTCATGTTTCATGATTCGATTCATGATTCATGATTTATGATTCGATTCATGATTCATGATTCAATTCATGTTTCATGATTCGATTCATGATTCATGATTCATGATTAATGATTCAATTAATAATTCATGATTCATGATTCAATTCATGATTCATTTCATGATTCATGATTCAATTCAGAATTCATGATTCAATTTATGATTCTATTCATGATTCATGATTCAATTCATGATTCATGATTCATAATTCATGATTCAATTTATGATTCAATTCATGATTCAGTTCATATTTCATGATTCAATTCATGATTCAATTCATGATTCAGTTCATGATTCATTTCATGATTCATTATTTAATTCATGATTCATAATTCATGATTCAATTCATAATTCATGATTGAATTCATGATTCATAATTCAATTCATGATTCATGATTGATGATTCAATTCATGATTCATGATTCGATTCATGATTCATGATTCAATTCATGATTCATGATACGATTCATGATTCATGATTCAATATTTGATTCATGATTCAAGATTCAATTCATGATTCATGATTCAATTCTAGATTCATGATTCAATTCATGATTCATGATTCAATTCATGAATTAGTTCATGATTCATTTCATGATTCATGATTTAATTCATAATTCATGATTCAACTCATGATTCATGATTCATGATTCAATTCATGATTCAGTTCATGATTCAGTTCATGATTCAGTTCATGATTCATTTCATAATTCATGATTTAATTCATGATTTATGATTCTATTCATGATTCATGATTCATGATTCATGATTCAATTCAAGATTCATGATTCGATTTATGATTCATAATTCATGATTCGATTCATGATTCATGATTCATGATTCTATTCATGATTCATGATTCGATTAATGATTCATGATTTATGATTCAATTCATGATTCATGATTCATGATTCGATTCATGATTCATGATTCAATTCATGATTCATGATTCGATTCATGATTCAATTCATGATTCATGATTCAATTCATGATTCATGATTCATGATTCAATTAATGTTTCATGATTCGATTCATGATTCATGATTCATGATTCGATTCATGATTCATGATTCATGATTCATGATTAATGATTCGATTCATGATTTATGATTCATGATTCAATTCATGATTCATTTCATGATTCATGATTCAATTCATGATTCATGATTCATGATTCATGATTCACTTCATGATTCATGATTCGATTCATAATTCAATTCATGATCCATGATTCAATTCATGATTCATGATTCATGATTCAATTCATGTTTCATGATTCGATTCATGATTCCTGATTCATGATTCGATTCATGATTCATGATTAATGATTTGATTCATGAATCATGATTTATGATTCAATTCATGATTCATTTCATGATTCATGATTCAATTCAGAATTCATGATTCAATTCATGATTCTATTCATGATTCATGATTCAATTCATTATTCATGATTGATAATTCATGATTCTATTCCTGATTCATGATTCGATTCATGATTCATGATTCATGATTCATGATTCAATTCATGTTTTATGATTCGATTCATGATTCATGATTCATGATTTGATTCATGATTCATGATTCATGATTTGATTCATGATTAGTGATTCATGATTCAATTCATGATTCATGATTCAATTCATGATTCATGATTTAATTCATGATTCATTATTCAATTCATGATTCATGATTAATGATTCAATTCATGATTCAATTCATGATTCTTTACATGATTCATGATTCAATTCATGATCCATGATTCGATTAATGATTCATGATTCAATTCATGATTCGTGATTCATGATTCATGATTCAATTCATGATTCATGATTTATGATCCTATTCATGATTCATGATTCGATTCATGATTCATGATTTAATTCATGATTCATTATTCAATTCATGATTCATGATTAATGATTCAATTCATGATTGAATTCATGATTCTTTACATGATTCATGATTCAATATATGATCCATGATTCGATTAATGATTCATGATTCAATTCATGATTCGTGATTCATGATTCATGATTCAATTCATGATTCATGATTTATGATTCTATTCATGATTCATGATTCGATTCATGATTCATGATTCAATTCATGATTCAATTCATGATTCATGATTCATGATTCATTTCTTGATTCATGATTCAATTCATGATTCATGATTCATGATTCATGATTCAATTCATGATTCATGATTCAATTCATGATTCATGATTCATGATTCATGATTCAATTCATGTTTCATGATTCGATTCATGATTCATGATTTATGATTCGATTCATGATTCATGATTCAATTCATGTTTCATGATTCGATTCATGATTCATGATTCGATTCATGATTCATGATTCATGATTCGATTCATGATTCATGATTCATGATTAATGATTCAATTAATAATTCATGATTCATGATTCAATTCATGATTCATTTCATGATTCATTATTCAATTCAGTATTCAGGATTCAATTCATGATTCATGATATAATTCATGTTTCATGATATAATTCATGATTCAATTCATGATTCAGTTCATGATTCAAGATTCAATTCATGAATTATGATTCATGATTCAATTCATGATTCATGATTCAATTCATGATTCCTGATTGGTGATTCAATTGATGATTCATGATTCGATTCATGATTCATGATTCAATTGATGATTCATGATACGATTCATGATTCATGATTCAATATTTGATTCATGATTCAAGATTCAATTCATGATTCATGATTCAATTCATGATTCATGATTCAATTCATGATTCATTTCATGATTCATGATTTAATTCATAATTCATGATTCAACTCATGATTCATGATTCATGATTCAATTCATGATTCAGTTCATGATTCAGTTCATGATTCATTTCATGATTCATGATTTAATTCATGATTTATGATTCTATTCATGATTCATGATTCATGATTCATGATTCAATTCAAGATTCATGATTCGATTTATGATTCATAATTCATGATTCGATTCATGATTCATGATTCATGATTCTATTCATGATTCATGATTCGATTCATGATTCATGATTTATGATTCAATTCATGATTCATGATTCATGATTCGATTCATGATTCATGATTCAATTCATGATTCATGATTCGATTCATGATTCAATTCATGTTTCATGATTCAATTCATGATTCATGATTCATGATTCAATTCATGTTTCATGATTCGATTCATGATTTATGATTCATGATTCGATTCATGATTCATGATTCATGATTCATGATTAATGATTCGATTCATGATTTATGATTCATGATTCAATTCATGATTCATTTCATGATTCATGATTTAATTCATGATTTATGATTCTATTCATGATTCATGATTCGATTCATGATTCATGATTCAATTCATGATTCAATTCATGATTCATGATTCATTTCTTAATTCATGATTCAATTCATGATTCATGATTCATGATTCAATTCATGATTCATGATTCGATTCATGATTCATGATTCATGATTCATGTTTCAATTCATGTTTCATGATTCGATTCATGATTCATGATTTATGATTCAATTCATGATTCATGATTCAATTCATGTTTCATGATTCGATTCATGATTCATGATTCATGATTCGATTCATGATTCATGATTCATGATTAATGATTTGATCCATGATTCATGATTCATGATTCAATTCATGATTTATTTCATGATTCATGATTCAATTCAGTATTCAGGATTCAATTCATGATTCATGATATAATTCATGATTCATGATTCATGATTCATGATTCATGATTCAATTTATGATTCAATTCATGATTCAATTCATGTTTCATGATTCAATTCATGATTCAATTCATGATTCAGTTCATGATTCATTTCATGATTCATGATTTAATTCATGATTCATAATTCATGATTCAATTCATAATTCGTGATTGAATTCATGATTCAAGATTCAATTCATGAATTATGATTCATGATTCAATTCATGATTCATGATTCAATTCATGATTCATGATTGATGATTCAATTCATGATTGATGATTCGATTCATGATTCATGATTCAATTCATGATTCATGATACGATTCATGATTCATGATTCGATATTTGATTCATGATTCATGATTCAATTCATGATTCATGATTCAATTCATGATTCATGATTTAATTCATGCTTCAGTTCATGATTCATTTCATGATTCAAGATTTAATTCATGATTCATGATTCAACTCATGATTCATGATTCATGATTCAATTCATGATTAAGTTCATGATTCATTTCATGATTCATGATTCAATTCATGATTCATGATTCGATTCATGATTTAATTAATGATTTGTGATTCATGATTCATGATTCAATTCATGATTCATGATTCATGATTCGATTCATGATTCATGATTCATGATTCAATTCATGATTCATGATTTGATTCATGAATTATGATTCGATTCATGATTCATGATTTGAATCATGATTCATGATTCATGATTCATGATTCATGATTCAATTCATAATTCATGATTCATGATTCATGATTCGATTCATGATTCATGATTCATGATACGATTCATGATTCATGATTCATGATTCGATTCATGATTCAATTCATGATTCAATTCATGTTTCATGATTCAATTCATGATTCAATTCATGATTCAGTTCATGATTCATTTCATGATTCATGATTTAATTCATGATTCATAATTCATGATTCAATTCATAATTCGTGATTGAATTCATGATTCAAGATTCAATTCATGAATTATGATTCATGATTCAATTCATGATTCATGATTCAATTCATGATTCATGATTGATGATTCAATTCATGATTGATGATTCGATTCATGATTCATGATTCAATTCATGATTCATGATACGATTCATGATTCATGATTCGATATTTGATTCATGATTCATGATTCAATTCATGATTCATGATTCAATTCATGATTCATGATTTAATTCATGCTTCAGTTCATGATTCATTTCATGATTCAAGATTTAATTCATGATTCATGATTCAACTCATGATTCATGATTCATGATTCAATTCATGATTAAGTTCATGATTCATTTCATGATTCATGATTCAATTCATGATTCATGATTCGATTCATGATTTAATTAATGATTTGTGATTCATGATTCATGATTCAATTCATGATTCATGATTCATGATTCGATTCATGATTCATGATTCATGATCAATTCATGATTCATGATTTGATTCATGAATTATGATTCGATTCATGATTCATGATTTGAATCATGATTCATGATTCATGATTCATGATTCATGATTCAATTCATAATTCATGATTCATGATTCATGATTCGATTCATGATTCATGATTCATGATACGATTCATGATTCATGATTCATGATTCGATTCATGATTCATGATTCGATTCATTATTCATGATTCATGATTCGATTCATGATTAATGATTCATGATTCATGATTCGATTAATGATTCATAATTCGATTCATGATTCATGATTTGATTCATAATTCATGATTCATGATTCAATTCATGATTCATGATTCATGATTCAATTCATGATTCTATTCATGATTCATGATTCAATTCATGATTCAATTCATGATTCATGATTCATTTCTTGATTCATGATTCAATTCATGATTCATGATTCATGATTCATGATTCAATTCATGATTCATGATTCGATTCATGATTCATGATTCATGATTCATGTTTCAATTCATGTTTCATGATTCGATTCATGTTTCATGATTTATGATTCGATTCATGATTTATGATTCAATTCATGTTTCATGATTCGATTCATGATTCATGATTCATGATTCGATTCATGATTCATGATTCATGATTAATGATTTGATCCATGATTCATGATTCATGATTCAATTCATGATTTATTTCACGATTCATGATTCAATTCAGTATTCAGGATTCAATTCATGATTCATGATATAATTCATGATTTATGATTCATTATTCATGATTCATGATTCAATTTATGATTCAATTCATGATTCAATTCATGTTTCATGATTCAATTCATGATTCAATTCATGATTCAGTTCATGATTCATTTCATGATTCATGATTTAATTCATGATTCATAATTCATGATTCAATTCATAATTCATGATTGAATTCATGATTCAAGATTCAATTCATGAATTATGATTCATGATTCAATTCATGATTCATGATTCAATTCATGATTCATGATTGATGATTCAATTCATGATTGATGATTCGATTCATGATTCATGATTCAATTCATGATTCATGATACGATTCATGATTCATGATTCGATATTTGATTCATGATTCATGATTCAATTCATGATTCATGATTCAATTCATGATTCATGATTTAATTCATGCTTCAGTTCATGATTCATTTCATGATTCATGATTTAATTCATGATTCATGATTCACACTCATGATTCATGATTCATGATTCAATTCATGATTAAGTTCATGATTCATCTCATGATTCATTATTCAATTCATGATTCATGATTCGATTCATGATTTAATTAATGATTTGTGATTCATGATTCATGATTCAATTCATGATTCATGATTCGATTCATGATTCATGATTCATGATTCAATTCATGATTCATGATTCGATTCATGATTCATGATTCATGATTCAATTCATGATTCATGATTCGATTCATGATTCATGATTCGATTCATGATTCATGATTTGAATCATGATTCATGATTCATGATTCATGATTCATGATTCAATTCATAATTCATGATTCATGATTCATGATTCGATTCATGATTCATGATTCATGATACGATTCATGATTCATGATTCATGATTCGATTCATGATTCATGATTCGATTCATTATTCATGATTCATGATTCATGATTCGATTCATGATTCATGATTCATGATTCATGATTCGATTAATGATTCATAATTCGATTCATGATTCATGATTTGATTCATAATTCATGATTCATGATTCAATTCATGATTCATGATTCATGATTCAATTCATGATTCTATTCATGATTCATGATTCAATATTTGATTCATGATTCAAGATTCAATTCATGATTCATGATTCAATTCATTATTCATGATTCAATTCATGATTCAGTTCATGATTCAGTTCATGATTCATTTCATGATTCATGATTTAATTCATGATTTATGATTCTATTTATGATTCATGATTCGATTCATGATTCATGATTCAATTCATGATTCAATTCATGATTCATGATTCATGATTCATTTCTTGATTCATGATTCAATTCATGATTCATGATTCATGATTCATGATTCAATTCATGATTCATGATTCGATTCATGATTCATGATTAATGATTCATGATTCAATTCATATTTCATGATTCGATTAATGATTCATGATTTATGATTCGATTCATGATTCATGATTCAATTCATGTTTCATGATTCGATTAATGATTCATGATTCGATTCATGATTCATGATTCATGATTAATGATTTGATCCATGATTCATGATTCATGATTCAATTCATGATTAATTTCATGATTCATGATTCAATTCAGTATTCAGGATTCAATTCATGATTCATGATATAATTCATGATTCATGATTCATGATTCATGATTCATGATTCAATTTATGATTCAATTCATGGTTCAATTCATGTTTCATGATTCAATTCATGATTCAATTCATGATTCAGTTCATGATTCATTTTATGATTCATGATTTAATTCATGATTCATAATTCATGATTCAATTCATAATTCATGATTGAATTCATGATTCAAGATTCAATTCATGAATTATGATTCATGATTCAATTCATGATTCATGATTCAATTCATGATTCATGATTGATGATTCAATTCATGATTCATGATTCGATTCATGATTGATGATTCAATTCATGATTCATGATACGATTCATGATTCATGATTCGATATTTGATTCATGATTCATGGTTCAATTTATGATTCATGATTCAATTCATGATTCATGATTCAATTCATGCTTCAGTTCATGATTCATTTCATGATTCATGATTTAATTCATGATTCATGATTCAACTCATGATTCATGATTCATGATTCAATTCATGATTTAGTTCATGATTCATTTCATGATTCATGATTCAATTCATGATTCATGATTCGATTCATAATTTAATTAATGATTTGTGATTCATGATTCATGATTCAATTCATGATTCATGATTCGATTCATGATTCATGATTCATGATTCAATTCATGATTCATGATTCGATTCATGATTCATGATTCAATTCATGATTCATGATTTGAATCATGATTCATGATTCATGATTCATGATTTATGATTCAATTCATAATTCATGATTCATGATTCATGATTCGATTCATGATTCATGATTCGATTCATGATTCATGATTCATGATACGATTCATGATTCATGATTCATGATTCGATTCATGATTCATGATTCGATTCATTATTCATGATTCATGATTCATGATTCGATTCATGATTCATGATTCGATTAATGATTCATAATTCGATTCATGATTCATGATTTAATTCATAATTCATGATTCATGATTCAATTCATGATTCATGATTCAATTCATGATTCTATTCATGATTCATGATTCATGATTCAATTCATGATTCATGATTCAATTCATGATTCATGATTCAACTCATGATTCATGCTTCAATTCATGATTCTATTCATGATTTATGATTCAATTCATGATTCATGATTCATAATTCATGATTCTATTCATGATTCATGATTCGATTCATGATTCATGATTCATGATTCATGATTCGATTCATGATTCATGATTCATGATTCATGATTTGATTCATGATTAGTAATTCATGATTCATGATTCGATTCATGATTCATGATTCATGATTTGATTCATGATTCATTATTCAATTCATGATTCATGATTAATGATTCAATTCATGATTCAATTCATGATTCTTTTCATGATTAATGATTTAATTCATGATTCATGATTCGATTCATGATTCATGATTTGAATCATGATTCATGATTCATGATTCATGATTCATGATTCAATTCATAATTCATGATTCATGATTCATGATTCGATTCATGATTCATGATTCATGATACGATTCATGATTCATGATTCATGATTCGATTCATGATTCATGATTCGATTCATTATTCATGATTCATGATTCATGATTCGATTCATGATTCATGATTCATGATTCATGATTCGATTAATGATTCATAATTCGATTCATGATTCATGATTTGATTCATAATTCATGATTCATGATTCAATTCATGATTCATGATTCATGATTCAATTCATGATTCTATTCATGATTCATGATTCAATATTTGATTCATGATTCAAGATTCAATTCATGATTCATGATTCAATTCATTATTCATGATTCAATTCATGATTCAGTTCATGATTCAGTTCATGATTCATTTCATGATTCATGATTTAATTCATGATTTATGATTCTATTTATGATTCATGATTCGATTCATGATTCATGATTCAATTCATGATTCAATTCATGATTCATGATTCATGATTCATTTCTTGATTCATGATTCAATTCATGATTCATGATTCATGATTCATGATTCAATTCATGATTCATGATTCGATTCATGATTCATGATTAATGATTCATGATTCAATTCATATTTCATGATTCGATTAATGATTCATGATTTATGATTCGATTCATGATTCATGATTCAATTCATGTTTCATGATTCGATTAATGATTCATGATTCATGATTCGATTCATGATTCATGATACATGATTAATGATTTGATCCATGATTCATGATTCATGATTCAATTCATGATTAATTTCATGATTCATGATTCAATTCAGTATTCAGGATTCAATTCATGATTCATGATATAATTCATGATTCATGATTCATGATTCATGATTCATGATTCAATTTATGATTCAATTCATGGTTCAATTCATGTTTCATGATTCAATTCATGATTCAATTCATGATTCAGTTCATGATTCATTTTATGATTCATGATTTAATTCATGATTCATAATTCATGATTCAATTCATAATTCATGATTGAATTCATGATTCAAGATTCAATTCATGAATTATGATTCATGATTCAATTCATGATTCATGATTCAATTCATGATTCATGATTGATGATTCAATTCATGATTCATGATTCGATTCATGATTCATGATTCAATTCATGATTCATGATACGATTCATGATTCATGATTCGATATTTGATTCATGATTCATGGTTCAATTTATGATTCATGATTCAATTCATGATTCATGATTCAATTCATGCTTCAGTTCATGATTCATTTCATGATTCATGATTTAATTCATGATTCATGATTTAACTCATGATTCATGATTCATGATTCAATTCATGATTTAGTTCATGATTCATTTCATGATTCATGATTCAATTCATGATTCATGATTCGATTCATGATTTAATTAATGATTTGTGATTCATGATTCATGATTCAATTCATGATTCATGATTCGATTCATGATTCATGATTCATGATTCATGATTTGAATCATGATTCATGATTCATGATTCATGATTTATGATTCAATTCATAATTCATGATTCATGATTCATGATTCGATTCATGATTCATGATTCGATTCATGATTCATGATTCGATTCATGATTCATGATTCATGATACGATTCATGATTCATGATTCATGATTTGATTCATGATTCATGATTCGATTCATTATTCATGATTCATGATTCATGATTCGATTCATGATTCATGATTCATGATTCATGATTCGATTAATGATTCATAATTCGATTCATGATTCATGATTTAATTCATAATTCATGATTCATGATTCAATTCATGATTCATGATTCAATTCATGATTCTATTCATGATTCATGATTCATGATTCAATTCATGATTCATGATTCAATTCATGATTCATGATTCAACTCATGATTCATGCTTCAATTCATGATTCTATTCATGATTCATGATTCAATTCATGATTCATAATTCATGATTCTATTCATGATTCATGATTCGATTCATGATTCATGATTCATGATTCATGATTCGATTCATGATTCATGATTCATGATTCATGATTTGATTCATGATTAGTAATTCATGATTCATGATTCGTGATTCATGATTCATGATTCAATTCATGATTTATGATTCGATTTATGATTCATGATTCATGATTCGATTCATGATTCATGTTTAATGATTCTATTCATGATTCATGATTCGATTCATGATTCATGATTCAATTCATGATTCAATTCATGATTCATGCTCCATGATTCATTTCATGATTCATGATTCAATTCATGATTCATGATTCATGATTCATGATTCAATTCATGATTCATAATTCGATTTATGATTCAATTCATGATTCGATTCATGATTCATTTCATGATTCATGATTCAATTCAGTATTCATGATTCAATTCATGATTCATGATTCAATTCATGATTCATAATTCGATTTATGATTCATGTTCATGATTCATTTCATGATTCATGATTTAATTCATGATTCATAATTCATGATTCAATTCATGATTCATGATTCAATTCATGATTCATGATTCAATTCATGAGTTATGATTCATGATACGATTCATGATTCATGATTCAATTCATGATTTATGATTCATGATTCAATTCATGATTCATGATTCATGATTTATGATTCAATTCATGATTCAATTCATGATTCATTTCATGATTCATGATTCATCATTCAATTCATGATTCATGATTCATGATTTAATTCATGATTCATAATTCATAATTCAAATTATGTTTCATGATTCGATTCATGATTCATGATTCATGATTCAATTCATGAGTTATGATTCATGATACGATTCATGATTCATGATTCAATTCATGATTCATGATTTATGATTCAATTCATGATTCATGATTCATGATTCATGATTCAATTCATGATTCATGATTCGATTCATGATTCATGATTTGATATTTGATTCATGATTTATGATTCAATTCATGATTCATGATTCAATTCATGATTCATGATTCATGATTCAATTCATGATTTAATTCATGATTTGTGATTCATGATTCATGATTCAATTCATGATTCATGATTCGATTCATGATTCATGATTCATGATTTATGATTCATGATTCGATTCATAATTCATGATTCATGATTCGATTCATGATTCATGATTCGATTCATGATTCATGATTTGATTCATGATTCAAGATTCATGATTCAATTCATGATTCATGATTCATGATTCAATTCATGATTCATGACTCGATTCATGATTCAAATTATGATTCATTTCATGATTCATGATTTAATTCATGATTCTAATCATGATTCATGATTCAATTCATGATTCATTATTCAATTCACGATTCATGATTAATGATTCAATTCATGATTCAATTCATGATTCATTTCATGATTCATGATTCAATTCATGATTCATTTCATGATTCATGATTCATGATTCAATTCATGATTCTATTCATGATTCATGATTCAATTCATGATTCACGATTCATGATTCATTTCATGATTCATGATTCATGATTCATGATTCAATTCATGATTCATGATTCATGATTCCATTCATGATTCAATTCATGATTCATGATTCAATTCATGATTAATGGTTCATGATTCAATTCATGTTTCATGATTCGATTCATGATTCATGATTCATGATTCGATTCATGATTCATGATTCATGATTAATGATTTGATTCATGATTTATGATTCATGATTCAATTCATGATTCATTTCATGATTCATGATTCAATTCATGATTTATGATTCATGATTCAATTCATGATTCATAATTCGATTCATGATTCAATTCATGATTCAATTCATGATTCACGATTCATGATTCGATTCATGATTCATGATACATGATTTGATTAATGATTCATGATTTGATTCATGATTCATGATTCATATTTCAATTTATGATTCATGATTAATGATTATATTCATGATTCAATTTATGATTCATTTCATGATTCATGATTCAATTCATGATTCTATTCATGATTCATGATTCAATTCATGATTCATGATTCAATTCATGATTCGTGATTCATGATTCATGATTCAATTCATGATTCATGATTCAATTTATGATTCATGATTCATGATTCGATTCATGATTCATGATTCTATTCATGATTCATGATTCGATTCATGATTCATGATACTATTCATGTTTCATGATTCAATTCATGATTCATGATTCATTTCATGATTCATGATTCAATTCATGATTCTTGATTCAATTCATGATTCGTGATTCATGATTAATGATTTGATTCATGATTCAATTCATGATTCATGATTCAATTCATGTTTCATGATTCAATTCATGATTCATGATTCAATTCATGATTCATGATTCATGATTCATGATTCGATTCATGATTTATGATTCATGATTCAATTCATGATTCATTTCATGATTCATGATTCATGATTAAATTCATGATTCTATTCATGATTCATGATTCAATTCATGATTCACGATTCATGATTCATTTCATGATTCATGATTCGATTAATGATTCAATTCATGATTTATGATTCATGATTCATGATTCATGATTCGATTCATGATTCAATTCATGATTCATGATTCAATTCATGATTCATGATTCATGATTCAATTCATGTTTCATGATTCGATTCATGATTCATGATTCATGATTCGATTCATGATTCATGATTCATGATTCGATTCATGATTCATGATTCATGATTCGATTCATGATTCATGATTCATGATTCGATTCATGATTCATGATTCATGATTCATGATTAATGATTCGATTCATGATTTATGATTCATGATTCAATTCATGATTCATTTCATGATTCATGATTCAATTCATGATTCATGATTCATGATTCATGATTCAATTCATGATTCATGATTCGATTCATGATTCAATTCATGATTCAATTCATGATTCACGATTCATGATTCATGATTCGATTCATGATTCATGATACATGATTTGATTCATGATTCATGATTTGATTCATGATTCATGATTCATATTTCAATTCATGATTCATGATTAATGATTCAATTCATGATTCAATTCATGATTCATGATTAATGATTCAATTCATGATTCAATTCATGATTCATTTCATGATTCATGATTCAATTCATGATTCATTTCATGATTCATGATTCATGATTCAATTCATGATTCTATTCATGATTCTATTCATGATTCATGATTCAATTCATGATTCACGATTCATGATTCATTTCATGATTCATGATTCATGATTCATGATTCAATTCATGATTCATGATTCATGATTCATGATTCGATTCATGATTCAATTCATGATTCATGATTCAATTCATGATTAATGATTCATGTCTCAATTCATGTTTCATGATTCGATTCATGATTCATGATTCATGATTCGATTCATGATTCATGATTCATGATTCATGATTAATGATTTGATTCATGATTTATGATTCATGATTCAATTCATGATTCATTTCATGATTCATGATTCAATTCATGATTTATGATTCATGATTCAATTCATGATTCATAATTCGATTCATGATTCAATTCATGATTCAATTCATGATTCACGATTCATGATTCGATTCATGATTCATGATACATGATTTGATTAATGATTCATGATTTGATTCATGATTCATGATTCATATTTCAATTTATGATTCATGATTAATGATTATATTCATGATTCAATTTATGATTCATTTCATGATTCATGATTCAATTCATGATTCTATTCATGATTCATGATTCAATTCATGATTCATGATTCAATTCCTGATTCGTGATTCATGATTCATGATTCAATTCATGATTCATGATTCAATTTATGATTCATGATTCATGATTCGATTCATGATTCATGATTCTATTCATGATTCATGATTCGATTCATGATTCATGATACTATTCATGTTTCATGATTCAATTCATGATTCATGATTCATTTCATGATTCATGATTCAATTCATGATTCTTGATTCAATTCATGATTCGTGATTCATGATTAATGATTTGATTCATGATTCAATTCATGATTCATGATTCAATTCATGTTTCATGATTCAATTCATGATTCATGATTCAATTCATGATTCATGATTCATGATTCATGATTCGATTCATGATTTATGATTCATGATTCAATTCATGATTCATTTCATGATTCATGATTCATGATTAAATTCATGATTCTATTCATGATTCATGATTCAATTCATGATTCACGATTCATGATTCATTTCATGATTCATGATTCGATTAATGATTCAATTCATGATTTATGATTCATGATTCATGATTCATGATTCATGATTCGATTCATGATTCAATTCATGATTCATGATTCCAAATTCATGATTCATGATTCATGATTCAATTCATGTTTCATGATTCGATTCATGATTCATGATTCATGATTCGATTTCATGATTCATGATTCATGATTCGATTCCATGATTCATGATTCATGATTCGATTCATGATTCATGATTCATGATTCGATTCATGATTCATGATTCATGATTCATGATTAATGATTCGATTCATGATTTATGATTCATGATTCAATTCATGATTCATTTCATGATTCATGATTCAATTCATGATTCATGATTCATGATTCATGATTCAATTCATGATTCATGATTCGATTCATGATTCAATTCATGATTCAATTCATGATTCACGATTCATGATTTATGATTCGATTCATGATTCATGATACATGATTTGATTCATGATTCATGATTTGATTCATGATTCATGATTCATATTTCAATTCATGATTCATGATTAATGATTCAATTCATGATTCAATTCATGATTCATGATTCATGATTCAATTCATGATTCATGATTTAATTCATGATTCATGATTCATGATTCGATTCATGATTCATGATTCATGAATAATGATTCGATTTATGATTCATGATTCATGATTCAATTCATGATTCATTTCATGATTCATGATTCAATTCAGTATTCATGATTCAATTCATGATTCATGATTTAATTCATGATTCAATTCATGATTCAATTCAATATTCAATTCTTGATTCATTTCATGATTCATGATTCAATTCATGATTCATTTCATGATTCATGATTTAATTCTTGATCATAATTCATGATTCAATTCATGATTAATGATTCAATTCATGATTCATGATTCAATTCATGAATTATGATTCATGATTCGATTCATGATTCATGATTTAATTCATGATTCAATTCATGATTCAATTCAATATTCAATTCATGATTCATTTCATGATTCATGATTCAATTCATGATTCATGATTCGATTCATGATTCATGATTCGATTCATGATTCATGATTCATGATTCGATTCATGATTCATGATTCATGATTCGATTCATGATTCATGATTCATGATTCGATTCATGATTCATGATTCATGATTCATGATTAATGATTCGATTCATGATTTATGATTCATGATTCAATTCATGATTCATTTCATGATTCATGATTCAATTCATGATTCATGATTCATGATTCATGATTCAATTCATGATTCATGATTCGATTCATGATTCAATTCATGATTCAATTCATGATTCACGATTCATGATTTATGATTCGATTCATGATTCATGATACATGATTTGATTCATGATTCATGATTTGATTCATGATTCATGATTCATATTTCAATTCATGATTCATGATTAATGATTCAATTCATGATTCAATTCATGATTCATGATTCATGATTCAATTCATGATTCATGATTTAATTCATGATTCATGATTCATGATTCGATTCATGATTCATGATTCATGATTAATGATTCGATTTATGATTCATGATTCATGATTCAATTCATGATTCATTTCATGATTCATGATTCAATTCAGTATTCATGATTCAAATTCATGATTCATGATTTAATTCATGATTCAATTCATGATTCAATTCAATATTCAATTCATGATTCATTTCATGATTCATGATTCAATTCATGATTCATTTCATGATTCATGATTTAATTCTTGATTCATAATTCATGATTCAATTCATGATTAATGATTCAATTCATGATTCATGATTCAATTCATGAATTATGATTCATGATTCGATTCATGATTCATGATTCAATTCATGATTCATGATTGATGATTCAATTCATGATTCATGATTCGATTCATGATTCATGATTCGATATTTGATTCATGATTCATGATTCAATTCATGATTCATGATTCAATTCATGATTCATGATTCAATTCATGATTCATGATTTAATTCATGATTCATGATTCTACTCATGATTCATGATTCATGATTCAATTCATGATTTATAATTCAATTCATGATTCATTATTCAATTCATGATTCATGATTCATGATTCAATTCATGATTCTATTCATGATTCATGATTCAATTCATGATTCATGATTCATGATTCATTGTTCGATTCATGATTCATGATTCATGATTCATGATTCGATTCATGATTCATGATTCGATTCATGATTCATGATTCGATTCATGATTCATGATTAATGATTCGATTCATGATTTATGACTCATGATTCGATTCATGATTCAATGATTTGATTCATAATTCACTGATTCATGATTCAATTAATGATTCATGATTTGATTCATAATTCATGATTCATGATTCAATTCATGATTCATGATTCATGATTCAATTCATGATTCTATTCATGATTCATGATTCATGATTAAATTCATGATTCATGATTCAATTCATGATTCATGATTCAATTCATGATTCATGCTTCAATTCATGATTCTATTCATGATTCATGATTCAATTCATGATTCATGATTCATAATTCATGATTCAATTCATGATTCATGATTCGATTCATGATTCATGATTTATGATTCATGATTCAATTCATGTTTCATGATTCGATTCATGATTCGATTCATGATTCATGATTCATGATTAATGATTCATTTCATGATTCATGATTCAATTCAGTATTCATGATTCAATTCATGATTCATGATTCAATTCATAATTCATGATTCATGTTTCAATTCATGATTCTATTCATGATTCATGATTCAATTCATGATTCAATTTATGATTCAATTCATGATTCAGTTCATGATTCAGTTCATGATTCAATTCATGATTCATTTCATGATTCATGATTCATCATTCAATTCATGATTCATTTCATGATTCATGATTTAATTCATGATTCACAATTCAATTCATGATTCATGATTCATAATTCATGATTCATGATTCAATTAATGAGTTTATGATTCATAATACGATTCATGATTCATGATTCAATTCATGATTCATGATTCATGATTCAATTCATGATTCATGATTCATGATTCAATTCATGATTCATGATTCATGATTCATTATTCATGATTCAATTCATGATTCATGATTCGATTCATGATTCATGATTCAATATTTGATTAATGAATCATGATTCAATTCATGATTTATTATTCAATTCATGATTCATGATTCAACTCATGATTCATGATTCATGATTCATTTCATGATTCATGATTCATGATTCATTATTCATGATTCAATTCATGATTCATGATTCGATTCATGATTCAATATTTCATGATTCGATTCATGATTCGATTCATGATTTATGATTCAATTCATGATCCATGATTTATGATTTAATTCATGATTCATTTCATGATTCATAATTCAATTCAGTATTCTTGATTCAATTCATGATTCATGATTTAATAATGATTCATGATTTAATTCATGATTCATGATTCATGATTCATGATTCAATTCATGATTCAATTCATGATTCATGATTTAATTCATGATTCAATTCATGATTCAATTCATGATTCAATTCATGATTCATTTCATGATTTATGATTTAATTCAGGATTCATAATTCATGATTCAATTCATGATTCATGATTCAATTCATGATTCATGATTTAATTCATGAATTATGATTCGATTCATGATTCATAATTCAATTCATGATTCATGATTGATGATTCAATTCATGATTCATGATTCATAATTCATGATTCTATTCATGATTCATGATTCGATTCATGATTCATGATTCATGATCATGATTCGATTCATGATTCATGATTCATGATTCATGATTTGATTCATGATTAGTAATTCATGATTCATGATTCGATTCATGATTCATGATTCATGATTTGATTCATGATTCATTATTCAATTCATGATTCATGATTAATGATTCAATTCATGATTCAATTCATGGTTCTTTTCATGATTAATGATTTAATTCATGATCCATGATTCGATTAATGATTCATGATTCAATTCATGATTCGTGATTCATGATTCATGATTCAATTCATGATTTATGATTCGATTTATGATTCATGATTCATGATTCGATTCATGATTCATGTTTAATGATTCTATTCATGATTCATGATTCGATTCATGATTCATGATTCAATTCATGATTCAATTCATGATTCATGCTCCATGATTCATTTCATGATTCATGATTCAATTCATGATTCATGATTCATGATTCATGATTCAATTCATGATTCATAATTCGATTTATGATTCAATTCATGATTCGATCATGATTCATTTCATGATTCATGATTCAATTCAGTAATTCATGATTCAATTCATGATTCATGATTCAATTCATGATTCATAATTCGATTTATGATTCATGTTCATGATTCGATTCATGATTCATGACTTCAATTCATGATTCAATTCATGATTCAGTTCATGATTCAATTTATGATTCATTTCATGATTCATGATTCATCATTCAATTCATGATTCATTTCATGATTCATGATTTAATTCATGATTCATAATTCATGATTCAATTCATGATTCATGATTCAATTCATGATTCATGATTCAATTCATGAGTTATGATTCATGATACGATTCATGATTCATGATTCAATTCATGATTTATGATTCATGATTCAATTCATGATTCATGATTCATGATTTATGATTCAATTCATGATTCAATTCATGATTCATTTCATGATTCATGATTCATCATTCAATTCATGATTCATGATTCATGATTTAATTCATGATTCATAATTCATAATTCAATTCATGTTTCATGATTCGATTCATGATTCATGATTCATGATTCAATTCATGAGTTATGATTCATGATACGATTCATGATTCATGATTCAATTCATGATTCATGATTTATGATTCAATTCATGATTCATGATTCATGATTCATGATTCAAATCATGATTCATGATTCGATTCATGATTCATGATTTGATATTTGATTCATGATTTATGATTCAATTCATGATTCATGATTCAATTCATGATTCATGATTCATGATTCAATTCATGATTTAATTCATGATTTGTGATTCATGATTCATGATTCAATTCATGATTCATGATTCGATTCATGATTCATGATTCATGATTTATGATTCATGATTCGATTCATAATTCATGATTCATGATTCGATTCATGATTCATGATTCGATTCATGATTCATGATTTGATTCATGATTCAAGATTCATGATTCAATTCATGATTCATGATTCATGATTCAATTCATGATTCATGACTCGATTCATGATTCAAATTATGATTCATTTCATGATTCATGATTTAATTCATGATTCTAATCATGATTCATGATTCAATTCATGATTCATTATTCAATTCACGATTCATGATTAATGATTCAATTCATGATTCAATTCATGATTTCATTTCATGATTCATGATTCAATTCATGATTCATTTCATGATTCATGATTCATGATTCAATTCATGATTCTATTCATGATTCATGATTCAATTCATGATTCACGATCATGATTCATGATTCATGATTCATGATTCGATTCATGATTCAATTCATGATTCATGATTCATGATTCATGATTCGATTCATGATTCAATTCATGATTAATGATTTCATGATTCAATTCATGTTTCATGATTCGATTCATGATTCATGATTCATGATTCGATTCATGATTCATGATTCATGATTAATGATTTGATTCATGATTATGATTCATGATTCAATTCATGATTCATTTCATGATTCATGATTCAATTCATGATTTATGATTCATGATTCAATTCATGATTCATAATTCGATTCATGATTCAATTCATGATTCAATTCATGATTCACGATTCATGATTCGATTCATGATTCATGATACATGATTTGATTAATGATTCATGATTTGATTCATGATTCATGATTCATATTTCAATTTATGATTCATGATTAATGATTATATTCATGATTCAATTTATGATTCATTTCATGATTCATGATTCAATTCATGATTCTATTCATGATTCATGATTCAATTCATGATTCATGATTCAATTCATGATTCGTGATTCATGATTCATGATTCAATTCATGATTCATGATTCAATTTATGATTCATGATTCATGATTCGATTCATGATTCATGATTCTATTCATGATTCATGATTCGATTCATGATTCATGATACTATTCATGTTTCATGATTCAATTCATGATTCATGATTCCATTTCATGATTCATGATTCAATTCATGATTCTTGATTCAATTCATGATTCGTGATTCATGATTAATGATTTGATTCATGATTCAATTCATGATTCATGATTCAATTCATGTTTCATGATTCAATTCATGATTCATGATTCAATTCATGATTCATGATTCATGATTCATGATTCGATTCATGATTTATGATTCATGATTCAATTCATGATTCATTTCATGATTCATGATTCATGATTAAATTCATGATTCTATTCATGATTCATGATTCAATCATGATTCACGATTCATGATTCATTTCATTGTTTCATGATTCGATTAATGATTCAATTCATGATTCATGATTCATGATTCAATTCATGTTTCATGATTCGATTCATGATTCAATTCATGATTCATGATTACAATTCATGATTCATGATTCATGATTCAATTCATGTTTCATGATTCGATTCATGATTCATGATTCATGATTCGATTCATGATTCATGATTCATGATTCGATTCATGATTCATGATTCATGATTCGATTCATGATTCATGATTCATGATTCGATTCATGATTCATGATTCATGATTCATGATTAATGATTCGATTCATGATTTATGATTCATGATTCAATTCATGATTCATTTCATGATTCAATGATTCAATTCATGATTCATGATTCATGATTCATGATTCAATCATGATTCATGATTCGATTCATGATTCAATTCATGATTCAATTCATGATTCACGATTCATGATTCATGATTCGATTCATGATTCATGATACATGATTTGATTCATGATTCATGATTTGATTCATGATTCATGATTCATATTTCAATTCATGATTCATGATTAATGATTCAATTCATGATTCAATTCATGATTCATGATTCATGATTCAATTCATGATTCATGATTTAATTCATGATTCATGATTCGATTCATGATTCATGATTCATGATTAATGATTCGATTTATGATTCATGATTCATGATTCAATTCATGATTCATTTCATGATTCATGATTCAATTCAGTATTCATGATTCAATTCATGATTCATGATTTAATTCATGATTCAATTCATGATTCAATTCAATATTCAATTCATGATTCATTTCATGATTCATGATTCAATTCATGATTCATTTCATGATCATGATTTAATTCTTGATTCATAATTCATGATTCAATTCATGATTAATGATTCAATTCATGATTCATGATTCAATTCATGAATTATGAATTCATGATTCGATTCATGATTCATGATTCAATTCATGATTCATGATTGATGATTCAATTCATGATTCATGATTCGATTCATGATTCATGATTCGATATTTGATTCATGATTCATGATTCAATTCATGATTCATGATTCAATTCATGATCATGATTCAATTCATGATTCATGATTTAATTCATGATTCATGATTCAACTCATGATTCATGATTCATGATTCAATTCATGATTTATGATTCAATTCATGATTCATTATTCAATTCATGATTCATGATTCATGATTCAATTCATGATTCTATTCATGATTCATGATTCAATTCATGATTCATGATTCATGATTCATTGTTCGATTCATGATTCATGATTCATGATTCGATTCATGATTCATGATTCGATTCATGATTCATGATTAATGATTCGATTCATGTGTCATGACTCATGATTCGATTCATGATTCATGATTTGATTCATAATTCATGATTCATGATTCAATTAATGATTCATGATTTGATTCATAATTCATGATTCATGATTCAATTCATGATTCATGATTCATGATTCAATTCATGATTCTATTCATGATTCATGATTCATGATTAAATTCATGATTCATGATTCAATTCATGATTCATGATTCAATTCATGATTCATGCTTCAATTCATGATTCTATTCATGATTCATGATTCAATTCATGATTCATGATTCATAATTCATGATTCAATTCATGATTCATGATTCGATTCATGATTCATGATTCATGATTTGATTCATGATTCATGATTAATGATTCAATTCATGATTTCATGATTCTTTTCATGATTCATGATTCAATTCATGATCCATGATTCGATTAATGATTCATGATTCAATTTCATGATTCGTGATTCATGATTCATGATTCAATTCATGATTCATAATTCGATTAATGATTCATGATTCATGATTCGATTCATGATTCATGATTTATGATTCTATTCATGATTCATGATTCGATTCATGATTCATGATTCAATTCATGATTCATGATTTATGATTCATGATTCAATTCATGTTTCATGATTCGATTCATGATTCATGATTCATGATTCAATTCATGATTCATGATTTATGATTCATGATTCAATTCATGATTCATGATTCGATTCATGATTCATGATTTATGATTCATGATTCAATTCATGATTCATGATTCGATTCATGATTCATGATTTATGATTCATGATTCAATTCATGTTTCATGATTCGATTCATGATTCGATTCATGATTCATGATTCATGATTAATGAATTCATTTCATGATTCATGATTCAATTCAGTATTCATGATTCAATTCATGATTCATGATTAAATTCATAATTCATGATTCATGTTTCAATTCATGATTCTATTCATGATTCATGATTCAATTCATGATTCAATTTATGATTCAATTCATGATTCAGTTCATGATTCAGTTCATGATTCAATTCATGATTCATTTCATGATTCATGATTCATCATTCAATTCATGATTCAATTCATGATTCATGATTTAATTCATGATTCACAATTCATGATTCAATTCATGATTCATGATTCATAATTCATGATTCATGATTCAATTAATGAGTTATGATTCATAATACGATTCATGATTCATGATTCAATTCATGATTCATGATTCATGATTCAATTCATGATTCATGATTCATGATTCAATTCATGATTCATGATTCATGATTCCATTATTCATGATTCAATTCATGATTCATGATTCGATTCATGATTCATGATTCAATATTTGATTCATGAATCATGATTCAATTCATGATTTATTATTCAATTCATGATTCATGATTCAACTCCTGATTCATGATTCAACTCATGATTCATGATTCATGATTCATTTCATGATTCATGATTCATGATTCATTATTCATGATTCAATTCATGATTCATGATTCGATTCATGATTCAATATTTCATGATTCGATTCATGATTCGATTCATGATTTATGATTCAATTCATGATCCCATGATTTATGATTCAATTCATGATTCATTTCATGATTCATAATTCAATTCAGTATTCTTGATTCAATTCATGATTCATGATTTAATTAATGATTCATGATTTAATTCATGATTCATGATTCATGATTCATGATTCAATTCATGATTCAATTCATGATTCATGATTTAATTCATGATTCAATTCATGATTCAATTCATGATTCAATTCATGATTCATTTCATGATTTATGAATTTAATTCAGGATTCATAATTCATGATTCAATTCATGATTCATGATTCAATTCATGATTCATGATTTAATTCATGAATTATGATTCGATTCATGATTCATAATTCAATTCATGATTCATGATTGATGATTCAATTCATGATAAGTGATTCATGATTCATGATTCAATTCATGATTCATGATTCGATTTATGATTCATGATTCATGATTCGATTCATGATTCATAATTCATGATTCTATTCATGATTCATGATTCGATTCATGATTCATGATCTCAATTCATGACTTCATGATTCAATTCATGATTTATGGTTCATGATTCATGATTCATGATTCAATTCATGATTCATGATTCATGATTCATGGTTCAATTCATGATTCATGTTCATGATTTTATTCATGATTCATGATTCGATTCATGATTCCATGATTCAATTCATGATTCATGATTCAATACATGATTCATGATTCATGCTTCAATACATGATTCATGATTCATGATTCAATTCATGATTCATGATTCAATTCATGATTTATTATTGATGATTCAATTCATGATTCATGATTCAATTCATGATTCATGATTCAATTCATGATTCATGCTTCAATTCATGATTCTATTCATGATTCATGATTCAATTCATGATTCATGATTCATAATTCATGATTCAATTCATGATTCATGATTTGATTCATGATTCATGATTAATGATTCAATTCATGATTCAATTCATGATTCTTTTCATGATTCATGATTCAATTCATGATCCATGATTCGATTAATGATTCATGATTCAATTCATGATTCGTGATTCATGATTCATGATTCAATTCATGATTCATGATTCGATTAATGATTCATGATTCATGATTCGATTCATGATTCATGATTCAATTCATGATTCAGTTCATGATTCATGATTCATGATTCGTGATTCATGATTCATGATTCAATTCATGATTCATGATTCGATTAATGATTCATGATTCATGATTCGATTCATGATTCATGATTCAATTCATGATTCAGTTCATGATTCATGATTCATGATTCATGATTCATGATTCAATTCATGATTCATGATTCATGATTCAATTCATGATTTATGATTTATGATTTATGATTCAATTCATGATTCATGATTCAAATCATGATTCATGATTTATGATTCATGATTCAATTCATGTTTCATAATTCGATTCATGATTCATGATTCATGATTCGATTCATGATTCATGATTCATGATTCAATTCAGTATTCATGATTCAATTCATGATTCATGATTAAATTCATGATTCATGATTCATGATTCATGAATTATGTTTCAATTCATGATTCAATTCATGATTCATGATTCAATTCATGATTCAATTTATGATTCAGTTCATGATTCAATTCATGATTCAGTTCATGATTCAATTCATGATTCATTTCATGATTCATGATTCATCATTCAATTCATGATTCATTTCATGATTCATGATTTAATTCATGATTCATAATTCATGATTCAATTCATGATTCATGATTCATAATTCATGATTCATGATTCATGATTCATTATTCATGATTCAATTCATGATTCATGATTCGATTCATGATTCATGATTCAATATTTGAATCATGAATCATGATTCAATTCATGATTTATTATTCAATTCATGATTCATGATTCAACTCATGATTCATGATTCATGATTCAATTCATGATTCATGATTCATAATTCAATATTCATTATTCAATTCATGATTCATGATTCGATTCATGATTCAATATTTCATGATTCGATTCATGATTCGATTCATGATTCATGATTCATGATTCATGATTAATGATTCAATTCAGGATTCATAATTCATGATTCAATTCATGATTCATGATTCAATTCATGATTCATGATTTAATTCATGAATTATGATTCATGATTCGATTCATGATTCATAATTCAATTCATGATTCATGATTGATGATTCAATTCATGATAAGTGATTCATGATTCATGATTCAATTCATGATTCATGATTCGATTTATGATTCATGATTCATGATTCGATTCATGATTCATAATTCATGATTCTATTCATGACTAGAATCATGAATTATGAATCATGAATCGAATCATGAATCATGAATCATAAATCGAATCATGAATCATGAATTGAATCATGAATCATGAATCACTTATCATGAATGACATCATCAATCATGAATCATGAATTGAATTATGAATCATGAATCGAATCATGAATCATAATTCATGAATTAAATCATGAATCATGAATTGAATCATGAATCATGAATTGAATCATGAATTATGAATCCTGAATTGATCATTAATCATGAATCATGAATCATGAATCATGAATCGAATCATGAATCGAATCATGAAATATTGAATCATGAATCGAATCATGAATCATGAATTGAATAATGAATAATGAATTATGAATCATGAATCATGAATTGAATCATGAATCATGAATCATGAGTTGAATCATGAATCATGAATTGAATAATAAATCATGAATTGAATCATGATTCATGAATCAAATATTGAATCATGAATCATGAATCGAATCATGAATCATGAATAGAATCATGAATAATGAATCATGAATCATGAATCATGAATTATGAATCATGAATCATGAATTGAACTCATGAATTATGAATCATGAATTAAATCATGAATCATGAAATGAATCATGATTGAATGATGAATCATGAATCATGAAATGAATCATGAATTGAATCATGAACTGAATCATGAATTGAATCATGAACTGAATCATAAATTGAATCATGAATTGAATCATGAATCATGAATTGAATCATGAATTGAAACTCATAATTCATGAATCATGAATCATGAATCATGAATTTAATCATGAATCATGAATTGAATCATGAATACTGAATTGAATCATGAATCATGAATCATGAATCGAATCATGAATCATGAATCATGAATCGAATTATGAAACATGAATTGAATCATGAATCATAAATCATGAATCATGATTTGAATCATGAATCATGAATTGAATCATAAATCATAAATCCATAAAATCATGAATTGAATCATGAATCATGAATCATGAATTGAATCATGAATCATGAATCATGAATCATGAATCATGAACTGAATCATGAATTGAATCATGAATCATGAATCGAATCATGAATCATGAATCATTAATCGAATCATGAATCATGAATTGAATCATGAATCATGAATCACGAATCATGAATCATGAATCATGAAACTGAATCATGAATTGAATCATGAATCATGAATCGAATCATGAATCATGAATCATTAATCGAATCATGAATCATGAATTGAATCATGAATCATGAATCACGAATCATGAATTGAATCATGAATCATTAATCGAATCATGGATCATGAATTGAATCATGAATCATGAAAAGAATCATGAATTGAATCATGAATTGAATCATTAATCATGAATCATGAATCAAATCATGAATCATGAATTGAATCATGAATTATGAATCATGAATCATGAATTGAATCATGAATCATGAATAGAATCATGAATTGAAGCATGAATCATGAATTGAATCATGAATCATGAATTGAATCATGAATCATGAATTGAATCATCAATAATAAATCATGAATTGAATCATGAATCATGAATTGAATCATGAATCATGAATCATGTATTGAAGCATGAATCATGAATCATGTATTGAATCATGAATCATGAATTGAATCATGAATCATGAATCGAATCATGAATCATGAATAAAATCATGAAACATGAATCATGAATTGAACCATGAATCATGAATCATGAATCATGAATGAATCATGAATCATGAATCATGAACCATAAATCATGAATTGAATCATGAATCATGAATTGAATCATGAATCATGAATCGAATCATGAATCATGAATAGAATCATGAATTATGAATCATGAATCGAATCATGAATCATGAATCATAAATCGAATCATGAATCATGAATTGAATCATGAATCATGAATCACTTATCATGAATTGAATCATCAATCATGAATCATGAATTGAATTATGAATCATGAATCGAATCATAATTCATGAATTAAATCATGAATCATGAATTGAATCATGAATCATGAATTGAATCATGAATTATGAATCCTGCAATTAAATCATAAATCATGAAATGAATCATGAATTGAATCATGAATTGAATCATGAATTGAATCATGAATTAAATCATGAATCATGAATTGAATCATGAATTGAATCATGAATCATGAATCATGAATCATGAATTAAATCATGAATCATTAATTAACTCATGAATCATGAATTGAATCAAGAATACTGAATTGAATTATGAATCATGAAATGAATCATGAATTGAATCATAAATCATGGATCATGAATTGAATCATAAATCATGAATCGAATTCATGAATCGAATCATGAAATATTGAATCATGAATCGAATCATGAATCATGAATGAATCATGAATAATGAATCATGAATCATGAATCATGAAATGAATCATGAATCATGAATCATGAGTTGAATCATGAATCATGAGTTGAATCATGAATCATGAATTGAATAATAAATCATGAATTGAATCATGATTCATGAATCAAATATTGAATCATGAATCATGAATCGAATCATGAATCATGAATTGAATCATGAATAATGAATCATGAATCATGAATCATGAATTGAATCATGAATCATGAATCATGAATTGAATCATGAATCATGAATCATGATTGAATCATGAATCATGAATCGTATTATGAATCATAACTCATTAATTGAATCATGAATCATGAATTATGAATCATGAATCATGAATTGAATCATGAATTGTGAATCATGAATTAAATCATGAATCATGAATTGAATCATGAATTGAATGATGAATCATGAATCATGAAATGAATCATGAATGAATCATGAACTGAATCATGAACTGAATCATGAATTGAATCATAAATTGAATCATGAATTGAATCATGAATCATGAATAGAATCATGAATTGAAACATGAATCATGAATTATGAATTTAATCATGAATCATGAATTGAATCATGAATACTGAATTGAATCATGAATCATGAAATGAATCATTAATCATGAATCATGAATCATGAATCGAATCATGAATCGAATCATGAAACATGAATTGAATCATGAATCATAAATCATGAATCATGAATCGAATCATGAATCATGAATTGAATCATGAATCATAAATCATGAATCATGAATCGAATCATGAATCATGAATTGAATCATGAATCATAAATCATGAATCATGAATTGAATCATGAATCATGAATCATGAATCGAATCATGAAACATGAATTGAATCCATGAATCATAAATCATGAATCATGAATTGAATCATGAATCATGAATCGAATCATGAATCATGAATAGAATCATAAATCATGAATCATGAATCGAATCATGAATCATGAATCATTAATCGAATTATGAATCATGAATTGAATCATGAATCATGAATCACGAATCATGAATTGAATCATGAATCATTAATCGAATCCATGGATCATGAATTGAATCATGAATCATGAAAAGAATCATGAAATCATGAATTGAATCATTAATCATGAATCATGAATCAAATCATGAATCATGAATCATGAATCGAATCATGAATCATGAATTGAATCATGAATTATGAACTCATGAATCATGAATTGAATCAAGAATCATGAATAGAATCATGAATTGAAGCAATTGAATCATGAATTGAATCATGAATCATGAATTGAATCATGAATCATGAATTTAATCATGAATCATGAATCATGAATAGAATCATGAATTGAATCATGAATCATGAATCATGAATTGAATCATAGAATCATGAATTATGAATCAAATCATGAATCATTAATTGAATCATGAATCATGAATTATGAATCAAATCATGAATCATGAATCGAATCATGAGTCATGACACATGAATCGAATCATTAATCATGAATCATGAATCGAATCATAGAATCATGAATCGAATCATGAATCATGAATCATGAATCGAACAATGAATCATGAATCATGAATCATGAATTGAATCATGAATCATGAATAGAATCATGAATTGAATCATGAATCATGAATCATGAATTGAATAATGAATCATGAATTGAATCATAAATCATGAATTGAATCATGAATCATGAATCATGAGTTGAATCATGAATCATGAATTAAATCATGAATCATGAATTGAATCATGAATCATGAATTGAATCATGAATCATGAATTGAATCATGAATCATGAATCAAATATCGAATCATGAATCATGAATCGAATCATGAATCATGAATTGAATCATCAATCATGAATCATGAATTGAATCATGAATCATGAATCGAATCATGAATCATAATTCATGAATTGAATCATGAATCATGAATTGAATCATTAATCATGAATTGAATCATGAATTATGAATCAAGAATTAAATCATGAATCATGAAATGAATCATGAATTGAATCATGAATCATGAAATGAATCATGAATTGAATATTGAATTGAATCATGAATTGAATCATGAATTAAATCATGACATCATGAATTGAATCATGAATACTGAATTGAATCATGAATCATGAAATGAACTCATGAATTGAATCATGAATCATGAATCATAAATCGAATCATTAATCATGAATCATGAATCATGAATCGAATCATGAATCATGAATTAAATCATGAATCATGAATTGAATCATGAATCATGAATCATGAATTGAATCATGAAATGAATCATTAATCATGAATCATGATTGAAATATGAATCATGAATCATGAATCAAATCATGAATCATGAATCAAATCATGTATCATGAATCATGAATCGAATCATGAATCATGAATCGTGAATCATGAATTGAATCATGAATTGAATCATGAATCGAATCATGAATCATGAATTGAATCATGAATCATGAATCATGAATCATGAATTGAATCATGAATCATGAAATGAATCATGAACTTGAATCATGAATCATAAACTCATGAATCGAATCATTAATCATGAATCATGAATCATGAATCATGAATCGAATCATGAATCATGAATCATGAATCGAATCATGAATCATGAATCCATGAATCGAATCATGAATCATGAATCATGAATCGAATCATGAATCATGAATCATGAATCGAATCATGAAACATGAATTGAATCATGAATCATGAATCATGAATTGAATCATGAATCATGAATTGAATCATGAATCGAATCATGAAACATGAATTGAATCATGAATCATGAATCATGAATTGAATCCTTAATCGAATCATGAAACATGAAAAGAATCATGAATCGTGAATCATGAATTGAATCATGAATCATGAATAGAATCATGAATTTAATCATGAATCATGAATCATGAAATGAATCATGAATTGAATCATGAATCATAAATCATGAATCGAATCATGAATCATGAATCATGAATCATGAATGAATCATGAATCATGAATTGAATCATGAAACATGAATTGAATCATGAATCATGAATTGAATCATGAATCAAATCATTAATCATGAATCACGAATCATGAATTGAATCAAGAATCATGAATTGAATCATGAATCATGAAATGAATCATGAATCATGAATTGAATCATGAAACATGAATAGTATCATGAATCATGAATCGAATCATGAATCATGAATAGAATCATGAATCATGAATCGAATCCTGAATCATGAATCATAAATTGAATCATGAATCATGAATTGAATCATGAATCATGAATCACGAATCATGAATTGAATCATGAATCATGAATTGAATCATGAATCATGAATAGAATCATGAATTGAATCATGAATCATGAAATGAATCATAAATTGAATCATGAATATAATCATTAATCATGAATCATAAATTGAATATGAATCATGAATCATGAATCAAATCATGAATCATTAATCAAATCATGTATCATGAATCATGAATCGAATCATGAATCGTGAATCATGAATTGAATCATGAATTGAATCATGAATCGAATTATGAATCATGAATTGAATCATGAATCATAAATCATGAATTGAATCATGAATCATGAAATGAATCATGAATTGAATCATGAATCATAAATCATGAATCAAATCATTAATCACTGAATCATGAATCATGAATCGAATCATGAATCATGAATCATGAATCGAATCATGAAACATGAATTGAATCATGAATCATTAATCATGAATTGAAATCAAGAATCGAATCATGAATCATGAATCATGAATCATGAATTGAATCATGAATCGAATCATGAATCATGAATCATGAATCATGAATCGTGAATCATGAATTGAATCATGAATCATGAATAGAATCATGAATTGAATCATGAATCATGAATCATGAAATGAATCATGAATTGAATCATGAATCATGAAATGAATCATGAATTGAATCATGAATTGAATCATTAATCATGAATCGTGAATGAATAATGAATCATGAATTGAATCATGAATCATGATTAGAATCATGAATTAAATCATGAATCATGAAATGAATCATAAATTTGAATCATGAATCGAGTCATGAATCATGAATTGAATCATGAATCATGAATCATGAATTGAATCATGAATCTTGAATCATGAATCAAATCATGAATCATGAATCGAATCATGAATCATGAATCGAATCATGAATCATGAATTATGAATCGAATCATGAATCATAAATCATGAATCATGAATCATGAATCGACATCATGAATCATGAATTGAATCATGAATCATGAATCACAAATCATGAATTAAATCATGAATTGAATCATGAATCATGAATCATGAATTGAATCATGAATCATGAATTGAATCATAAATCATGAATCAAATATCAAATCATGAATCATGAATCGAATCATGAATCATGAATTGAATCATGAATCATGAATCATGAATCATGAATTGAATCATAAATCATGAATCATTGAATTGAATCATGAATCATGAATCGTATCATGAATCATAACTCATGAATTGAATCCATGAATCATGAATCATGAATCGAATCATGAAACATGAATTGAATTATGAATTATGAATCATGAATTAAATCATGAATCATGAATCATGAATTGAATGATGAATCATGAATCATGAAATGAATCATGAATTGAATCATGAATTGAATCATAAATCATGAATCATGAATCATGAATTGAATCATGAATCATAAATCATGAATTGAATCATGAATCATGAATCGTATCATGAATCATAACTCATGAATTGAATCATGAATCATGAATTGAATCATGAATCATGAATTGAATCATGAATTATGAATCATGAATTAAATCATGAATCATGAAATGAATCATGAATTGAATGATGAATCATGAATCATGAAATGACTCATAAATTGAATCATGAACTGAATCATGAATTGAATCATGAATTGAATCATGAATCATGAATCGAATCATGAACATGAATCATAAATCGAATTATGAATCATGAATTGAATCATGAATCATGAATTGAATCATGAATACTGAATTGAATCATGAATCATGAAATGAATCATGAATCGAATCATGCATTGAATCATAAATCGAATTATGAATCATGAATTGAATCATGAATCATGAATCATGAATCATGAATTGAATCATGAATCATGAAATGAATCATGGAGCATGAATCATGAATTGAATCATGAATTGAATCATGAATCATGAATCGAATCATGAATCATGAATAGAATCATTAAACATGAATACATGAATCGAATCATGAATCATGAATCATAAATCGAATCATAAATCATGAATTGAATCATGAATCATGAATCACGAATCATGAATTGAATCATGAATCATTAATCGAATCATGGATCATGAATTAAATCATTAATCATGAAAAGAACCATGAATTGAATCATGAATTGAATCATTAATCATGAATCATGAATTGAATAATGAATCATGAATCCAAATCATGAATCATGAATCATGAATCGAATCATGAATCATGAATTACTAATCATGAATCAAATCATGGAATCATGAATCATGAATCATGAATCGAATCATGAATCATGAATCATGAATCATGAATCGAATCATGAATCATGAATAGAATCATGAATTATGAATCATGAATCATGAATTGAATCATCAATCATGAATCATGAATTGAATTATGAATCATGAATCGAATCATAATTCATGAATTAAATCATGAATCATGAATTGAATCATGAATCATGAATTGAATCATGAATTATGAATCCTGAATTAAATCATAAATCATGAAATGAATCATGAATTGAATCATGAATTGAATCATGAATTGAATCATGAATTAAATCATGAATCATGAATTGAATCATGAATTGAATCATGAATCATGAATCATGAATCATGAATTAAATCATGAATCATTAATTAAATCATGAATCATGAATTGAATCAAGAATACTGAATTGAATTATGAATCATGAACTGAAATCATGAATTAAATCATAAATCATGGATCATGAATTGAATCATAAATCATGAATCGAATTCATGAATCGAATCATGAAATATTGAATCATGAATCGAATCATGAATCATGAATTGAATCATGAATAATGAATCATGAATCCATGAATCATGAAATGAATCATGAATCATGAATCATGAGTTGAATCATGAATCATGAATTGAATAATAAATCATGAATTGAATCATGATTCATTAATCAAATATTGAATCATGAATCATGAATCGAATCATGAATCATGAATTGAATCATGAATAATGAATCATGAATCATGAATCATGAATTGAATCATGAATCATGAATCATGAATTGAATCATGAATCATGAATCATGAATTGAATCATGAATCATGAATCGTATTATGAATCATAACCTCATTAATTGAATCATGAATCATGAATTATGAATCATGAATCATGAATTGAATTGTGAATCATGAATTAAATCATGAATCATGAAATGAATCATGAATTGAATGATGAATCATGAATCATGAAATGAATCATGAATTGAATCATGAACTGAATCATGAAACTGAATCATGAATTGAATCATAAATTGAATCATGAATTGAATCATGAATCATGAATAGAATCATGAATTGAAACATGAATCATGAATTATGAATTGAATCATGAATCATGAATTGAATCATGAATACTGAATTGAATCATGAATCATGAAATGACATCATTAATCATGAATCATGAATCATGAATCGAATCATGAATCGAATCATGAAACATGAATTGAATCATGAATCATAAATCATGAATCATGAATCGAATCATGAATCATGAATTGAATCATGAATTATGAATCATGAATCATGAATTGAATCATGAATCATGAATAGAATCATGAATTGAAGCATGAATCATGAATTGAATCATGAATCATGAATTGAATCATGAATCATGAATTTAATCATGAAATCATGAATCATGAATAGAATCCATGAATTGAATCATGAATCATGAATCATGAATTGAATCATGAATCATGAATTATGAATCAAATCATGAATCATTAATTGAATCATGAATCATGAATTATGAATCAAATCATGAATCATGAATCGAATCATGAGTCATAAATCATGAATCGAATCATTAATCATGAATCATGAATCGAATCATGAATCATGAATCGAATCATGAATCATGAATCGAATCATGAATCATGAATCATGAATCATGAATCGAACAATGAATCATGAATCATGAATCATGAATGAATCATGAATCATGAATAGAATCATGAATTGAAATCATGAATCATGAATCATGAATTGAATAATGAATCATGAATTGAATTATAAATCATGAATTGAATCATGAATCATGAATCATGAGTAGAATCATGAATCATGAATTAAATCAATGAATCATGAATTGAATCATGAATCATGAATTGAATCATGAATCATGAATTGAATCATGAATCATGAATCAAATATCGAATCATGAATCATGAATCGAATCATGAATCATGAATTGAATCATCAATCATGAATCATGAATTGAACTCATGAATCATGAATCGAATCATGAATCATAATTCATGAATTGAATCATGAATCATGAATTGAATCATTAATCATGAATTGAATCATGAATTATGAATCAAGAATTAAATCATGAATCATGAAATGAATCATGAATTGAATCATGAATCATGAAAATCAGAATTGAATGAATTGAATATTGAATTGAATCATGAATTGAATCATGAATTAAATCATGAATCCTGAATTGAATCATGAATACTGAATTGAATCATGAATCATGAAATGAATCATGAATTGAATCATGAATCATGAATCATAAATCGAATCATTAATCATGAATCATGAATCATGAATCGAATCATGAATCATGAATCATGAATTAAATCATGAATCATGAATTGAATCATGAATCATGAATCATGAATTGAATCATGAATTGAATCATTAATCATGAATCATGAATTGAAATATGAATCATGAATCATGAATCAAATCATGAATCATGAATCCAAATCATGTATCATGAATCATGAATCGAATCATAAATCATGAATCGTGAATCATGAATTGAATCATGAATTGAATCATGAATCGAATCATGAATCATGAATTGAATCATGAATCATGAATCATGAATCATGAATTGAATCATGAATCATGAAATGAATCATGAATTGAATCATGAATCATAAATCATGAATCGAATCATTAATCATGAATCATGAATCATGAATCATGAATCGAATCATGAATCATGAATCATGAATCGAATCATGAATCATGAATCATGAATCGAATCATGAATCCATGAATCATGAATCGAATCATGAATCATGAATCGAATCATGAATCATGAATTGAATCATGAATCATGAAATGAATCATGAATTGAATATTGAATCAGAATCATGAATCTGAATCATGAATTAAATCATGAATCATGACTCGAATCACTGAATCATAATTCATGAATTGAATCATGAATCATGAATTGAATCATTAATTCATGAATTGAATCATGAATTATGAATCAAGAATTAAATCATGAATCATGAAATGAATCATGAATTGAATCATGAATCATGAAATGAATCAAGAATTGAATATTGAATTGAATCATGAATTGAATCATGAATTAAATCATGAATCATGAATTGAATCATGAATACTGAATTGAATCATGAATCATGAAATGAATCATGAATGAATCATGAATCAATGAATCATAAATCGAATCATTAATCATGAATCATGAATCATGAATTCGAATCATGAATCATGAATCATGAATTAAAATCATGAATCATGAATTGAATCATGAATCATGAATCATGAATTGAATCATGAATTGAATCATTAATCATGAATCATGAATTGAAAATATGAATCATGAATCATGAATCAAATCATGAATCATGAATCAAATCATGTATCATGAATCATGAATCGAATCATAAATCATGAATCGTGAATCATGAATTGAATCATGAATTGAATCATGAATCGAATCATGAATCATGAATTGAATCATGAATCATGAAATCATGAATCATGAATTGAATCATGAATCATGAAATGAATCATGAATTGAATCATGAATCATAAATCATGAATCGAATCATTAATCATGAATCATGAATCATGAATCATGAATCGAATCATGAATCATGAATCATGAATCGAATCATGAATCATGAATCATGAATCGAATCATGAATCATGAATCATGAATCGAATCATGAATCATGAATCATGAATCGAATCATGAAACATGAATTGAATCATGAATCATGAATCATGAATTGAATCATGAATCATGACTTGAATCATGAATCGAATCATGAATCATGAATCATGAATCATGAATCATAAATCCATGAATTGAATCATTAATCGAATCATGACATCATGAAATGAATCATGAATCGTGAATCATGAATTGAATCATGAATCATGAATAGAATCATGAATTTAATCATGAATCATGAATCATGAAATGAATCATGAATAGAATCATGAATCATAAATCATGAATCGAATCCATGAATCATGAATCCATGAATCATGAATTGAATCATGAATCATGAATTGAATCATGAAACATGAATTGAATCATGAATCATGAATTGAATCATGAATCAAATCATTAATCATGAATCACGAATCATGAATTGAATCAAGAATCATGACATTGAATCATGAATCATGAAATGAATCATGAATCATGAATTGAATCATGAAACACTGAATAGTATCATGAATCATGAATCGAATCATGAATCATGAATAGAATCATGAATCATGAATCGAATCATGAATCATGAATCATAAATTGAATCATGACTCATGAATTGAATCATGAATCATGAATCACGAATCAGGAATTGAATCATGAATCATGAATTGAATCATGAATCATGAATAGAATCATGAATTGAATCATGAATCATGAAATGAATCATAAATTGAATCATGAATATAATCATTAATCATGAATCATAAATTGAAATATGAATCATGAATCATGAATCAAATCATGAATCATTAATCAAATCATGTATCATGAATCATGAATCGAAATCATGAATCGTGAATCATGAATTGAATCATGAATTGAATCATGAATCGAATTATGAATCATGAATTGAATCATGAATCATAAATCATGAATTGAATCATGAATCATGAAATGAATCATGAATTGAATCATGAATCATAAATCATGAATCAAATCATTAATCATGAATCATGAATCCATGAATCATGAATCGAATCCATGAATCATGAATCATGAATCGAATCATGAAACATGAATGAGACATGAATCCTAATCATGAATTGAATCATGAATCATGAATTGAATCATGAATCGAATCATGAATCATGAATCATGAATCATGAATTGAATCATGAATCATGAATCATGAATCATGAAATGAATCATGAATCGTGAATCATGAATTGAATCCTGAATCATGAATAGAATCATGAATAGAATCATGAATTGAATCATGAATCATGAATCATGAAATGAATCATGAATTGAATCATGAATCATGAACTGAATCATGAATTGAATCATGAATTGAATCATTAATCATGAATCATGAATTGAATCATGAATTGAATCATTAATCATGAATCATGAATTGAAATATGAATCATGAATCATGAATCAAATCATGAATCATGAATCCAAATCATGTATCATGAATCATGAATCGAATCATGAATCATGATCGTGACTCATGAATTGAATCATGAATTGAATCATGAATCGAATCATGAATCATGAATTGAATCATGAATCATGAATCATGAATCATGAATTGAATCATGAATCATGAAATGAATCATGAATTGAATCATGAATCATAAATCATGAATCGAATCATTAATCATGAATCATGAATCATGAATCATGAATCGAATCATGAATCATGAATCATGAATCGAATCATGAATCATGAATCATGAATCGAATCATGAATCATGAATCATGAATCGAATCATGAATCATGAATCATGAATCGAATCATGAAACATGAATTGAATCATGAATCATGAATCATGAATTGAATCATGAATCATGAATTGAATCATGAATCGAATCATGAATCATGAATCATGAATCATAAAATCATGAATTGAATCATTAATCGAATCATGAATCATGAAATGAATCATGAATCGTGAATCATGAATTGAATCATGAATCATGAATAGAATCATGAATTTAATCATGAATCATGAATCATGAAATGAATCATGAATTGAATCATGAATCATAAATCATGAATCGAATCATGAATCATGAATCATGAATCATGAATTGAATCATGAATCATGAATTGAATCATGAAACATGAATTGAATCATGAATCATGAATTGAATCATGAATCAAATCATTAATCATGAATCACGAATCATGAATTGAATCAAGAATCATGAATTGAATCATGAATCATGAAATGAATCATGAATCATGAATTGAATCATGAAACATGAATAGTATCATGAATCATGAATCGAATCATGAATCATGAATAGAATCATGAATCATGAATCGAATCATGAATCATGAATCATAAATTGAATCATGAATCACTGAACTTGAATCATGAATCATGAATCACGAATCATGAATTGAATCATGAATCATGAATTGAATCATGAATCATGAATAGACATCATGAATTGAAATCATGAATCATGAAATGAATCATAAATTGAATCATGAATATAATCATTAATCATGAATCATAAATTGAAATATGAATCATGAATCATGAATCAAATCATGAATCATTAATCAAATCATGTATCATGAATCATGAATCGAATCATGAATCGTGAATCATGAATTGAATCATGAATTGAATCATGAATCGAATTATGAATATGAATTGAATCATGAAATCATAAATCATGAATTGAATCATGAATCATGAAATGAATCATGAATTGAATCATGAATCATAAATCATGAATCAAATCATTAATCATGAATCATGAATCATGAATCGAATCATGAATCATGAATCATGAATCGAATCATGAAACATGAATTGAATCCATGAACATTAATCATGAATTGAATCATGAATCATGAATTGAATCATGAATGGAATCATGAATCATGAATCATGAATTGAATCATGAATCATGAATCATGAATCATGAAATGAATCATGAATCGTGAATCATGAATTGAATCATGAATCATGAATAGAATCATGAATTGAATCATGAATCATGAATCATGAAATGAATCATGAATTGAATCATGAATCATGAAATGAATCATGAATTGAATCATGAATTGAATCATTAATCATGAATCGTGAATGAATAATGAATCATGAATTGAATCATGAATCATGATTAGAATCATGAATTAAATCATGAATCATGAAATGAATCATAATTTGAATCATGAATCGAGTCATGAATCATGAATTGAATCATGAACTCATGAATCATGAATTGAATCATGAATCTTGAATCATGAATCAAATCATGAATCATGAATCGAATCATGAATCATGAATCGAATCATGAATCATGAATTATGAATCGAATCATGAATCATAAATCATGAATCATGAATCATGAATACGAATCATGAATCATGAATTGAATCATGAATCATGAATCACAAATCATGAATTAAATCATGAATTGAATCATGAATCATGAATCATGAATTGAATCATGAATCATGAATTGAATCATAAATCATGAACTCAAATATCAAATCATGAATCATGAATCGAATCATGAATCACTGAATTGAATCATGAATCATGAATCATGAATCATGAATTGAATCATAAATCATGAATCATGAATTGAATCATGAATCATGAATCGTATCATGAATCATAACTCATGAATTGAATCATGAATCATGAATCATGAATCGAATCATGAAACATAATTTGAATTATGAATTATGAATCATGAATTAAATCATGAATCATGAATCATGAATTGAATGATGAATCATGAATCATGAAATGAATCATGAATTGAATCATGAATTGAATCATAAATCATGAATCATGAATCATGAATTGAATCATGAATCATAAATCATGAATTGAATCATGAATCATGAATCGTATCATGAATCATAACTCATGAATTGAATCATGAATCATGAATTGAATCATGAATCATGAATTGAATCATGAATTATGAATCATGAATTAAATCATGAATCATGAAATGAATCATGAACATGAATCATAACTCGAATTATGAATCATGAATTGAATCATGAATCATGAATTGAATCATGAATACTGAATTGAATCATGAATCATGAAATGAATCATGAATCGAATCATGAATTGAATCATAAATCGAATTATGAATCATGAATTGAATCATGAATCATGAATCATGAATCATGAATTGAATCATGAATCATGAAATGAATCATGGAGCATGAATCATGAATTGAATCATGAATTGAATCATGAATCATGAATCGAATCATGAATCATGAATAGAATCATTAAACATGAATCATGAATCGAATCATGAATCATGAATCATAAATCGAATCATAAATCATGAATTGAATCATGCAATCATGAATCACGAATCATGAATCATGAATTACTAATCATGAATCAAATCATGAATCATGAATCATGAATCATGAATCGAATCATGAATCATGAATCATGAATCATGAATCGAATCATGAATCATGAATAGAATCATGAATTATGAATCATGAATTGAATCATGAATCATGAATAGAATCATGAATTGAAGCATGAATCATGAGTTGAATCATGAATCATGAATTGAATCATGAATCATGAATTGAATCATGAATCATGAATCATGAATAGAATCATGAATTGAATCATGAATCATGAATTGAAATCATGAATCATGAATTATGAATTAAATCATGAATCATGAATCGAATTATGAATCATAATCGAATCATGAATCATGAATCATGAATCATGAATCGAATCATGAATCATGAATCATGAATAATGAATCGAATCATGAATCATGAATCAAATCATGAATCATGAATCATGAATCGTATCATGAATCATGAATCATGAATCGAATCATGAATCATGAATCGAATCATGAATCATGAATCGAATCATGAATCATGAATCCATGAATAATGAATTGAATCATAAATCATGAATCATGAATCATGAATCCATGATTCAAATCATGAATCATGAATCATGAATCATGAATCGAATCATGAATCATGAATTGAATCATGAATCATGAATCACAAATCATTAATTAAATCATGAATCGAATCATGAATCATGAATTGAATCATGAATCATGAAATGAATCATGAACTAAATCATGAATTGAATCATGAATCATGAATCATGAGTTAAATCATGAATCATGAATTAAATCATGAATCATGAATGAATCATGAACTGAAGCATGAATTGAATCATGAATCATGAATTGAATCATGAATCATAAATTGAACCATGAATCATGAATCAAATATCGAATCATGAATCATGAATCGTATCATGAATCATGAATTGAATCATGAATCATGAATCGAATCATGAATCATGAATTGAATCATCAATCATGAATCATGAATTGAAATCATGAATCATGAATTGAATCATGAATCATAATTCATGAATTGAATCTTGAATCATGAATTCAATCATGAATTATGAATTGAATCATGAATTATGAATCATGAAATAAAATCATGAATCATAAAATGAATCATGAACTGAATCATGAATTGAATCATGAATTGAATCATGAAACCATGAATTGAACCATGAATTGAATCATAAATTGAATCATGAATCATGAATCATGAATCATGAATCATGAATTATATCATGAATCATGAATGAATCCTGAATACTGAATTGAATCATGAATCATGAAATTAATCATGAATTGAATCATGAATCATGAATCATGGATCAAATCATTAATCATGTATCATGAATCATGAATCGAATCATGAATCATGAATCATTAATCGAATCATGAAACATGAATTGAATCATGAATCATGAATCGAATCATAAATCATGATCATTAATCGAACTCATGAAATATGAATTGAATCATGAATCATTAATCATGAATCATGAATCGAATCATGAATCATGAATTGAATCACTGAATCATGAATCATGAATCATGAATTGAATCATGAATCAAGAAATGAATCATGAATCATGAATCATGAATTGAATCATGAATTGAATCATGAATCATGAATCGAATCATGAATCATAAATAGAATCATAATCATGAATTAAATCATGAATCATGAAATGAATCATGAACTGAATCATGAACTGAATCATGAATTGAATTCATGAATAATGAATTGAATCATGAATCATGAATTGAATCTTGAATCATGAATCAAATATTGAATCATGAATCATGAATAGAATCATGAATTGAATCATGAATCATGAATCATGAATTGAATCATGAATCATGAATTATGAATCAAATCATGAATCATGAATCGAATTATGAATCATTAATCGAATCATGAATCATGAATCATGAATCATGAATCGAATCATGAATCATGAATCATGAATAATGAATCGAATCATGAATCATGAATCGAATCATGAATCATGAATCATGAATCGTATCATGAATCATGAATCATGAATCGAATCATGAATCATGAATCATGAATTATGAATTGAATCATGAATCATGAATCATGAATCATGAATCATGATTCAAATCATGAATCATGAATCGAATCATGAATCATGAATTAAATCATTAATCATGAAAAGAATCATGAATTGAATCATGAATTGAATCATTAATCATGAATCATGAATTGAATAATGAATCATGAATCAAATCATGAATCATGAATCATGAATCGAATCATGAATCATGAATTACTAATCATGAATCAAATCATGAATCATGAATCATGAATCATGAATCGAATCATGAATCATGAATCATGAATCATGAATCGAATCATGAATCATGAATAGAATCATGAATTATGAATCATGAATCATGAATTGAATCATAAAATCATGAATAGAATCATGAATTGAAGCATGAATCATGAGTTGAATCATGAATCATGAATTGAATCATGAATCATGAATTGAATCATGAATCATGAATCATGAATAGAATCATGAATTGAATCATGAATCATGAATTGAATCATGAATCATGAATTATGAATTAAATCATGAATCATGAATCGAATTATGAATCATTAATCGAATCATGAATCATGAATCGAATCATGAATCATGAATCATGAATAATGAATCGAATCATGAATCATGAATCGAATCATGAATCATGAATCATGAATCGTATCATGAATCATGAATCATGAATCGAATCATGAATCATGAATCGAATCATGAATCATGAATCATGAATTATGAATTGAATCATAAATCATGAATCATGAATCATGAATCATGATTCAAATCATGAATCATGAATTGAATCATGAATCATGAATCGAATCATGAATCATGAATTGAATCATGAATCATGAATCATGAATCGAATCATGAATCATGAATTGAATCATGAATCATGAATCACAAATCATTAATTAAATTATGAATCGAATCATGAATCATGAATTGAATCATGAATCATGAAACTGAATCATGAACTAAATCATGAATTGAATCATGAATCATGAATCATGAGTTGAATCATGAATCATGAATTAAATCATGAATCATGAAATGAATCATGAACTGAAGCATGAATTGAATCATGAATCATGAATTGAATCATGAATCATAAATTGACCATGAATCATGAATCAAATATCGAATCATGAATCATGAATCGTATCATGAATCATGAATTGAATCATCAATCCTGAATCGAATCATGAATCATGAATTGAATCATCAATCATGAATCATGAATTGAATCATGACATCATGAATTGAATCATGAATCATAATTCATGAATTGAATCTTGAATCATGAATTCAATCATGAATTATGAATTGAATCATGAATTATGAATCATGAATTAAATCATGAATCATAAAATGAATCATGAACTGAATCATGAATTGAATCATGAATTGAATCATGAAACATGAATTGAACCATGAATTGAATCATAAATTGAATCATGAATCATGAATCATGAATCATGAATCATGAATTATATCACTGAATCATGAATTGAATCCTGAATACTGAATTGAATCATGAATCATGAAATTAATCATGAATTGAATCATGAATCATGAATCATGGATCAAATCATTAATCATGAATCATGAATCATGAATCGAATCATGAATCATTAATCGAATCATGAAACATGAATTGAATCATGAATCATGAATCGAATCATAAATCATGAATCATAATCGAATCATGAAATATGAATTGAATCATGAATCATTAATCATGAATCATGAATCGAATCATGAATCATGAATTGAATCATGAATCATGAATCATGAATCATGAATTGAATCATGAATCAAGAAATGAATCATGAATCATGAATCATGAATTGAATCATGAATTGAATCATGAATCATGAATCGAATCATGAATCATAAATAGAATCATAAATCATGAATTAAATCATGAATCATGAAAATGAATCATGAACTGAATCATGAACTGAATCATGAATTGAATCATGAATAATGAATTGAATCATGAATCATGAATTGAATCTTGAATCATGAATCAAATATTGAATCATGAATCATGAATAGAATCATGAATTGAATCATGAATCATGAATCATGAATTGAATCATGAATCATGAATTATGAATCAAATCATGAATCATGATCGAATTATGAATCATTAATCGAATCATGAATCATGAATCATGAATCATGAATCGAATCATGAATCATGAATCATGAATAATGAATCGAATCATGAATCATGAATCGAATCATGAATCATGAATCATGAATCGTATCATGAATCATGAATCATGAATCGAATCATGAATCATGAATCATGAATCTATGAATTGAATCATGAATCATGAATCATGAATCATGAATCATGATTCAAATCATGAATCATGAATCGAATCATGAATCATGAATCGAATCATGAATCATGAATTGAATCATGAATCATGAATCATGAATCGAATCATGAATCATGAATTGAATCATGAATCCTGAATCCATGAATCGAATCATGAATCATGAATTGAATCATGAATCATGAATCACAAATCATTAATTAAATCATGAATCGAATCATGAATCATGAATTGAATAATGAATCATGAGATGAATCATGAACTTAATCATGAATTGAATCATGAATCATGAATCATGAGTTGAATCATGAATCATGAATTAAAATCATGAATCATGAAATGAATCATGAACTGAAGCATGAATTAAATCATGAATCATGAATTGAATCATGAATCATGAATTGAATCATGAATCATGAATCAAATATCGAATCATGAATCATGAATCGTATCATGAATCATGAATTGAATCATGAATCATGAATCGAATCATCAATCATGAATTGAATCATCAATCATGAATCATGAATTGAATCATGAATCATGAATTGAATCATGAATCATAATTCATGAATTGAATCTTGAATCATGAATTCAATCATGAATTATGAATTGAATCATGAATTATGAATCATGAATTAAATCATGAATCATGAAATGAATCATGAACTGAATCATGAATTGAATCATGAATTGAATCATGAAACATGAATTGAATCATGAATTGAATCATAAATTGAATCATGAATCATGAATAATGAATCATAAATCATGAATTATATCATGAATCATGAATTGAATCCTGAATACTGAATTGAATCATGATCGTGAAATAAATCATGAATTGAATCATGAATCATGAATCATGGATCAAATCATTAATCATGAATCATGAATCATGAATCGAATCATGAATCATGAATCATGAATCGAATCATGAAACATGAATTGAATCATAAATCATGAATCGAATCATAAATCATGAAACATGAATCGAATCATGAAACATGAATTGAAACATGAATCATGAATCATGAATCATGAATCGAATCATGAATCATGAATTGAATCATGAATCATGAATCATGAATCATGAATTGAATCATGAATCAAGAAATGAATCATGAATCATGAATTGAATCATGAATTGAATCATGAATCATGAATAGAATCATGAATGAATCATGAATCATGAATCATGAATTGAATCATGAATCATGAATTATGAATTCAAATCATGAATCATGAATCGAATTATGAATCATTAATCGAATCATGAATCATGAATCATTAATCATGAATCGAATCATGAATCATGAATAATGAATCGAATCATGAATCATGAATCGAATCATGAATCATGAATCATGAATCGTATCATGAATCATGAATCATGAATCGAATCATGAATCATGAATCATGAATTATGAATTGAATCATGAATCATGAATCATGAATCATGAATCATGATTCAAATCATGAATCATGAATCGAATCATAATTCATGAATCAAATCATGAATCATGAATTA
>NW_027446677.1:0-48500 GCF_038048845.1 Mixophyes fleayi | reverse complement strand
TGAATCATGAATTGAATCATGAATCATGAATCGAATCATGAATCATTAATCATGAATTGAATCATAAATGATAAATCATGAATCGAATCATGAATCATGAATCGAATCATGAATTGAGTCATAAATCATTAATTAAATCATGAATCATGAATTGAATCATGAATCACGAATTGAATCATGAATTGAATCATGAATTTAATCATGAATCATGAATCATGAATTGAATCATGAATCATGAATCATGAATCATGAATTGAACAATGAATCATGAATTGAATCATGAATTGAATCATGAATTTAATCATGAATCATGAATCATGAATTGAATCATGAATCATGAATCATGAATCATGAATTGAACCATGAATCATGATTTTAATCAGGAATCGAATCATGAATTGAATCATGAATCATGAATTATGAATCATGAATTAAATCATGAATTATGAATCGAATCATGAATCAAGAATTGAATCATGAATTGAATCATAAATCATTAATCGAATCATGAATCATGAATTGAATCATGAATTGAATCATGAATTGAATCATGAATAATGAATCATAAATTAAATCATGAATCATGAATCATGAATTGAATCATGAATCATGAATCATTAACTGAATCATGAATCATGAATTAAATCATGAATCATAAATCATAAATCGAATCATGAATCATGAATTGAATCATGAATCATGAATCATGAATTGATACATGAATCATGAATCATGAATCATGAATTGAATCATGAATCATGAATCGAATCATGAATCATGAATCATGAAACATGAATCATGAAATGAATCATGAATCATGAATTGAATCATGAATCATGAATTATGAATCATGAATTGAATCATGAATTGAATCATGAATCATGAATCATGAATTGAATCATGAATCATGAAACACGAATCATAAATTGAATCATGAATTGAATCATGAATCATGAATTGAATCATGAATCATGAAACATGAATCATGAATTGAATCATGAAAAATGAATCATGAATTGAATCATGAATCATGAATCTAATAATGAATCATGAATCATGAATTGAATCATGAATCATGAATCATGAATCATGAATTGAATCATGAATCATGAATTGAATCATGAATCATGAAACATGAATCATGAATTGAATCATGAAAAATGAATCATGAATTGAATCATGAATCATGAATCGAATAATGAATCATGAATCATGAATTGAATCATGAATCATGAATCATGAATCATGAATCATGAATTGAATCATGAATCATGATTTTAATCAGGAATCGAATCATGAATTGAATCATGAATCATGAATTGAATCATGAATCATGAATTGAATCATAAATCATGAAACATGAATCATGAATTGAATCATAAATCGAATCATGAATCATGAATCATGAATCATGAATTATGAATCATGAATTGAATCATGAATCATGAATTATGAATCAGGAATTGAATCATGAATCATGAATTGAATCATGAATCATGAAACATGAATCATGAATTGAATCATGAATCATGAAACATGAATCATGAATTGAATCATGAATCATGAATTGAATCATGAATCATAAATCATGAATTGAATCATGAATCATGAATTATGAATCATGAATCATGAATTATGAATCATGAATTGAATCATGAATCATGAATTGAATCATGAATCAAGAATTGAATCATGAATTGAATCATAAATCATTAATCGAATCATGAATCATGAATTGAATCATGAATTGAATCATGAATCATGAATTGAATAATGAATCATGAATCATGAATTATGAATCATGAATTGAATCATGAATCATGAATTGAATCATGAATCATGAATTAAATCCTGAATCATGATTCATGAATCATGAAATGAATCATTAATTGAATCATGAATCATGAATTGAATCATGAATCATAAATTAAATCATGAATCATGAATCATGAATTGAATCATGAATTATGAATCGTGAATCATGAATCATGAATCATGAAATGAATTCTGAATCAGGAATTGAATCAAGAATCATGAATTATGAATCATGAATTGAATCATGAATCGAATCATGAATCATGAATCATGAATTGAAACATAAATCATGAAATATGAATCATGAATTGAATCATGAATCATGAATCATTAATCATGAATCATGAATTGAATCATGAATTGAATCATGAATCATTAATCGAATCATGAATCATTAATTGAATCATGAATTGAATCATGAATCATAAATTGAATCATGAATTGAATCATGAATCATGAATCATGAATTGAATCATGAATCATGAATCATGAATTGAATCATGAATCATGAATTGAATCATGAATCATGAAATGAATCATGAATCATGAATTGAATCATTAATAATGAATTATGAATCATGAATTGAATCATGAATTGAATCATGAATCATGAATCATGAATCACGAATCATAAATTGAATCATGAATCATGAATTATTAATTTAATCATGAAACATGAATCATGAATTGAATAATGAATCATGAATCGAATCATGAATTGAATCATGAATCATGAATCGAATCATGAATCATGAATCATGAATTGAATCATAAATGATAAATCATGAATCGAATCATTAATCATGAATCGAATCATGAATTGAGTCATAAATCATTAATTAAATCATGAATCATGAATCATGAATTGAATCATGAATCACGAATTGAATCATGAATTGAATCATGAATTGAATCATGAATCACGAATTGAATCATGAATTGAATCATGAATTTAATCATGAATCATGAATCATGAATTGAATCATGAATCATGAATCATGAATCATGAATTGAACCATGAATCATGATTTTAATCAGGAATCGAATCATGAATTGAATCATGAATCATGAATTATGAATCATGAATTGAATCTTGAATTATGAATTGAATCATGAATCATGAATCATGAATCAAGAATTGAATCATGAATTGAATCATGAATTGAATCATGAATCATGAATTGAATCATGAATCATGAATCATGAATCATGAATTATGAATCATGAATTGAATCATGAATCATGAATTGAATCATGAATTAAATCCTGAATCATGTTTCATGAATCATGAAATGAATCATTAATTGAATCATGAATCATGAATCATGAATTGAATCATGAATCATGAATCATTAATCATGAATCATGAATTGAATCATGAATCATGAATCATGAATCATGAATCATGAATTGAATCATGAATCATGAATCATGAATTGAATCATGAATCATGAATTGAATCATGAATCATGAAATGAATCATGAATCATGAATTGAATCATGAATAATGAATTATGAATCATGAATTGAATCATGAATTGAATCATGAATCATGAATCATGAATCACGAATCATAAATTGAATCATGAATCATGAATTATTAATTTAATCATGAAACATGAATCATGAATTGAATAATGAATCATGAATCGAATCATGAATTGAATCATGAATCATGAATCGAATCATGAATCATGAATCATGAATTGAATCATAAATGATAAATCATGAATCGAATCATGAATCATGAATCGAATCATGAATTGAGTCATAAATCATTAATTAAATCATGAATCATGAATTGAATCATGAATCACGAATTGAATCATGAATTGAATCATGAATTGAATCATGAATCACGAATTGAATCATGAATTGAATCCTGAATTTAATCATGAATCATGAATCATGAATTGAATCATGAATCATGAATCATGAATCATGAATTGAACCATGAATCATGATTTTAATCAGGAATCGAATCATGAATTGAATCATGAATCATGAATTATGAATCATGAATTGAATCTTGAATTATGAATTGAATCATGAATCATGAATCATGAATCAAGAATTGAATCATGAATTGAATCATGAATTGAATCATGAATCATGAATTGAATCATGAATCATGAATCATGAATCATGAATTATGAATCATGAATTGAATCATGAATCATGAATTGAATCATGAATTAAATCCTGAATCATGTTTCATGAATCATGAAATGAATCATTAATTGAATCATGAATCATGAATCATGAATTGAATCATGAATCATAAATTAAATCATGAATCATGAATCATGAATTGAATCATGAATCATGAATCGTGAATCATGAATCATGAATCATGAAATGAATCATGAATCATGAATTGAATCATGAATCATGAATTATGAATCATGAATTGAATCATGAATTATGAATTGAATCATGAATCATGAATCATGAATCAAGAATTGAATCATGAATTCAATCATGAATTGAATCATGAATCATGAATTAAATCATGAATCATGAATCATGAATCATGAATCATGAATCATGAATTATGAATCATGAATTGAATCATGAATCATGAATTGAATCATGAATCATGAATTAAATCCTGAATCATGTTTCATGAATCATGAAATGAATCATTAATTGAATCATGAATTATGAATCAGGAATTGAATCAAGAATCATGAATTATGAATCATGAATTGAATCATGAATTGAATCATGAATCACGAATTGAATCATGAATCATGAAACATGAATCATGAATTGAATCATGAATCATGAATCGAATCATGAATCATGAATTGAATCATGAATTGAATCATGAATCATGAATTGAATCATGAATCATGAATCGAATCATGAATCATGAATCATGAATTGAAACATAAATCATGAAATATGAATCATGAATTGAATCATGAATCATTAATCATTAATCATGAATCATAATTTGAATCATGAATTGAATCATGAATCATTAATCAAATCATGAATCATTAGTTGAATCATGAATTGAATCAGGAATCATAAATTGAATCATGAATTGAATAATGAATCATGAATCATGAATTGAATCATGAATCATGAATCATGAATCATGAATCATGAATTGAATCATAAATCATGAATTGAATCATGAATCATGAATTGAATCATGAATCATGAAATGAATCATGAAACATGAATTGAATCATGAATAATGAATTATGAATCATGAATTGAATCATGAATTGAATCATGAATCATGAATCATGAATCAAGAATCATAAATTGAATCATGAATCATGAATTATTAATTTAATCATGAAACATGAATCATGAATTGAATAATGAATCATGAATCGAATCATGAATTGAATCATGAATCATGAATCGAATCATGAATCATGAATCATGAATTGAATCATAAATGATAAATCATGAATCGAATCATGAATCATGAATCGAATCATGAATTGAGTCATAAATCATTAATTAAATCATGAATCATGAATTGAATCATGAATCACGAATTGAATCATGAATTGAATCATGAATTTAATCATGAATCATGAATCATGAATTGAATCATGAATCATGAATCATGAATCATGAATTGAAACATGAATCATGATTTTAATCAGGAATCGAATCATGAATTGAATCATGAATCATGAATTATGAATCATGAATTGAATCATGAATTATGAATCGAATCATGAATCAAGAATTGAATCATGAATTGAATCATAAATCATTAATCGAATCATGAATCATGAATTGAATCATGAATTGAATCATGAATTGAATCATGAATTGAATCATGAATAATGAATCATAAATTAAATCATGAATCATGAATCATGAATTGAATCATGAATCATGAATCATTAACTGAATCATGAATCATGAATTAAATCATGAATCATAAATCATAAATCGAATCATGAATCATGAATTGAATCATGAATCATGAATCATGAATTGATACATGAATCATGAATCATGAATCATGAATTGAATCATGAATCATGAATCAAATCATGAATCATGAATCATGAAACATGAATCATGAAATGAATCATGAATCATGAATTGAATCATGAATCATGAATTATGAATCATGAATTGAATCATGAATTGAATCATGAATCATGAATCATGAATTGAATCATGAATCATGAATCATGAATTGAATCATGAATTGAATCATGAATCATGAATCATGAATTGAATCATGAATCATGAATCACGAATCATAAATTGAATCATGAATTGAATCATGAATCATGAATTGAATCATGAATCATGAAACATGAATCATGAATTGAATCATGAAAAATGAATCATGAATTGAATCATGAATCATGAATCGAATAATGAATCATGAATTGAATCATAAATCATGAATCATGATTTTAATCAGGAATCGAATCATGAATTGAATCATGAATCATGAATTGAATCATGAATCATGAATTGAATCATAAATCATGAAACATGAATCATGAATTGAATCATAAATCGAATCATGAATCATGAATCATGAATTGAATCATGAATCATGAATTATGAATCATGAATTGAATCATGAATCATGAATTATGAATCAGGAATTGAATCAAGAATCATGAATCATGAATCATGAATTAAATCATGAATTGAATCATGAATCATGAATTGAATCATGAATCATGAAACATGAATCATGAATTGAATCATGAATCATGAAACATGAATCATGAATTGAATCATGAATCATGAATTGAATCATGAATCATAAATCATGAATTGAATCATGAATCATGAATTATGAATCATGAATCATGAATTATGAATCATGAATTGAATCATGAATCATGAATCGAATCATGAATCAAGAATTGAATCATGAATTGAATCATGAATCGAATCATGAATCATGAATTGAATCATGAATTGAATCATGAATCATGAATTGAATCATGAATCATGAATCATGAATCATGAATTATGAATCATGAATTGAATCATGAATCATGAATTGAATCATGAATCATGAATTAAATCCTGTATCATGATTCATGAATCATGAAATGAATCATTAATTGAATCATGAATCATGAATCATGAATTGAATCATGAATCATAAATTAAATCATGAATCATAAATCATAAATCGAATCATGAATCATGAATTGAATCATGAATCATGAATCATGAATTGATACATGAATCATGAATCATGAATCATGAATTGATACATGAATCATGAATCATGAATCATGAATTGAATCATGAATCATGAATCAAATCATGAATCATGAATCATGAAACATGAATCATGAAATGAATCATGAATCATGAATTGAATCATGAATCATGAATTATGAATCATGAATTGAATCATGAATTGAATCATGAATCATGAATCATGAATTGAATCATGAATCATGAATCACGAATCATAAATTGAATCATGAATTGAATCATGAATCATGAATTGAATCATGAATCATGAAACATGAATCATGAATTGAATCATGAAAAATGAATCATGAATTGAATCATGAATCATGAATCGAATAATGAATCATGAATCATGAATTGAATCATGAATTGAATCATGAATCATGAATTGAATCATGAATCATGAATTGAATCATAAATCATGAAACATGAATCATGAATTGAATCATAAATCGAATCATGAATCATGAATCATGAATTGAATCATGAATCATGAATTATGAATCATGAATTGAATCATGAATCATGAATTATGAATCATGAATCATGAATTATGAATCATGAATTGAATCATGAATCATGAATCGAATCATGAATCAAGAATTGAATCATGAATTGAATCATAAATCATTAATCGAATCATGAATCATGAATTGAATCATGAATTGAATCATGAATCATGAATTGAATCATGAATCATGAATCATGAATCATGAATTATGAATCATGAATTGAATCATGAATCATGAATTGAATCATGAATCATGAATTAAATCCTGTATCATGATTCATGAATCATGAAATGAATCATTAATTGAATCATGAATCATGAATCATGAATTGAATCATGAATCATAAATTAAATCATGAATCATGAATCATGAATTGAATCATGAATTATGAATCGTGAATCATGAATCATGAAATGAATCATGAATCATGAATTGAATCATGAATCATGAATTATGAATCAGGAATTGAATCAAGAATCATGAATTATGAATCATGAATTGAATCATGAATTGAATCATGAATCATGAATTGAATCATGAATCAAGAAACATGAATCATGAATTGAATCATGAATCATGAATCGAATCATGAATCATGAATTGAATCATGAATTGAATCATGAATCATGAATTGAATCATGAATCATGAATCGAATCATGAATCATGAATCATGAATTGAAACATAAATCATGAAATATGAATCATGAATTGAATCATGAATCATGAATTATTAATCATGAATCATGAATTGAATCATGAATTGAATCATGAATCATTAATCGAATCATGAATCATTAATTGAATCATGAATCATAAATTGAATCATGAATCATGAATCATGAATTGAATCATGAATCATGAATCATGAATCATGAATCATGAATTGAATCATGAATCATGAATCATGAATTGAATCATGAATCATGAATTGAATCATGAATCATGAAATGAATCATGAATCATGAATTGAATCATGAATAATGAATTATGAATCATGAATTGAATCATGAATTGAATCATGAATCATGAATCATGAATCACGAATCATAAATTGAATCATGAATCATGAATTATTAATTTAATCATGAAACATGAATCATGAATTGAATAATGAATCATGAATCGAATCATGAATTGAATCATGAATCATGAATCGAATCATGAATCATGAATCATGAATTGAATCATAAATGATAAATCATGAATCGAATCATGAATCATGAATCGAATCATGAATTGAGTCATAAATCATTAATTAAATCATGAATCATGAATTGAATCATGAGTCACGAATTGAATCATGAATTGAATCATGAATTGAATCACGAATCAAGAATTGAATCATGAATTGAATCATGAATTTAATCATGAATCATGAATCATGAATTGAATCATGAATCATGAATCATGAATCATGAATTGAACCATGAATCATGATTTTAATCAGGAATCGAATCATGAATTGTATCATGAATCATGAATTATGAATCATGAATTGAATCATGAATTATGAATCGAATCATGAATCAAGAATTGAATCATGAATTGAATCATAAATCATTAATCGAATCATGAATCATGAATTGAATCATGAATTGAATCATGCATTGAATCATGAATAATGAATCATAAATTAAATCATGAATCATGAATTGAATCATGAATCATGAATCATCAAATGAATCATGAATCATGAATTAAATCATGAATCATAAATCATAAATTGAATCATGAATCATGAATTGAATCATGAAATATGAATCATGAATTGATACATGAATCATGAATCATGAATCATGAATTGAATCATGAATCATGAATCATGAATCGAATCATGAATCATGAATCATGAAACATGAATCATGAAATGAATCATGAATCATGAATTGAATCATGAATCATGAATTATGAATCATGAATTGAATCATGAATTGAATCATGAATTGAATCATGAATCATGAATCATGAATTGAATCATGAATCATGAATCACGAATCATAAATTGAATCATGAATCATAAATCATGAATTGAATCATGAATCATGATTTTAATCAGGAATCGAATCATGAATTGAATCATGAATCATGAATTGAATCATGAATCATGAATTGAATCATAAATCATGAAACATGAATCATGAATTGAATCATAAATCATGAATTGAATCATGAATCATGAATTATGAATCATGAATTGAATCATGAATCATGAATTATGAATTATGAATTGAATCATAAATCATTAAGCGAATCATGAATCATGAATTGAATCATGAATTGAATCATGAATCATGAATTGTATCATGAATCATGAATCATGAATTATGAATCATGAATCATGAATTATGAATCATGAATTGAATCATGAATCATGAATTGAATCATGAATCATGAATTAAATCATGAATCATGAATCATGAATCATGAATCGAATCATGAATCATGAATCATGAATTGATACATGAATCATGAATCATGAATCATGAATTGAATCATGAATCATGAATCGAATCATGAATCATGAATCATGAAACATGAATCATGAAATGAATCATGAATCATGAATTGAATCATGAATCATGAAACATGAATCATGAAATGAATCATGAATCATGAATTGAATCATGAATCATGAATCATGATTTTAATCAGGAATCGAATCATGAATTGAATCATGAATCATGAATTGAATCATGAATCATGAATTGAATCATAAATCATGAAACATGAATCATGAATTGAATCATAAATCGAATCATGAATCATGAATCATGAATTGAATCATGAATCATGAATTATGAATCATGAATTGAATCATGAATCATGAATTATGAATCATGAATCATGAATTATGAAGCATGAATTGAATCATGAATCATGAATCGAATCATGAATCAAGAATTGAATCATGAATTGAATCATAAATCATTAATCAAATCATGAATCATGAATTGAATCATGAATTGAATCATGAATCATGAATTGAATCATGAATCATGAATCATGAATCATGAATTATGAATCATGAATTGAATCATGAATCATTAATTGAATCATGAATCATGAATTAAATCCTGTATCATGATTCATGAATCATGAAATGAATCATTAATTGAATCATGAATCATGAATTGAATCATGAATTATAAATTAAATCATGAATCATGAATCATGAATTGAATCATGAATTATGAATCGTGAATCATGAATCATGAAATGAATCATGAATCATGAATTGAATCATGAATCATGAATTATGAATCAGGAATTGAATCAAGAATCATGAATTATGAATCATGAATTGAATCATGAATTGAATCATGAATCACGAATTGAATCATGAATCAAGAAACATGAATCATGAATTGAATCATGAATCATGAATCGAATCATGAATCATGAATTGAATCATGAATTGAATCATGAATCATGAATTGAATCATGAATCATGAATCGAATCATGAATCATGAATCATGAATTGAAACATAAATCATAAAATATGAATCATGAATTGAATCATGAATCATGAATTATTAATCATGAATCATGAATTGAATCATGAATTGAATCATGAATCATTAATCGAATCATGAATCATTAATTGAATCATGAATTGAATCATGAATCATAAATTGAATCATGAATCATGAATCATGAATTGAATCATGAATCATGAATCATGAATTGAATCATGAATCATGAATTGAATCATGAATCATGAAATGAATCATGAATAATGAATTATGAATCATGAATTGAATCATGAATTGAATCATGAATCATGAATCATGAATCACGAATCATAAATTGAATCATGAATCATGAATTATTAATTTAATCATGAAACATGAATCATGAATTGAATAATGAATCATGAATCGAATCATGAATTGAATCATGAATCATGAATCGAATCATGAATCATGAATCATGAATTGAATCATAAATGATAAATCATGAATCGAATCATGAATCATGAATCGAATCATGAATTGAGTCATAAATCATTAATTAAATCATGAATCATGAATTGAATCATGAATCACGAATTGAATCATGAATTGAATCATGAATTGAATCATGAATCAAGAATTGAATCATGAATTGAATCATGAATTTAATCATGAATCATGAATCATGAATTGAATCATGAATCTTGAATCATGAATCATGAATTGAACCATGAATCATGATTTTAATCAGGAATCGAATCATGAATTGTATCATGAATCATGAATTATGAATCATGAATTGAATCATGAATTATGAATCGAATCATGAATCAAGAATTGAATCATGAATTGAATCATAAATCATTAATCGAATCATGAATCATGAATTGAATCATGAATTGAATCATGAATTGAATCATGAATAATGAATCATAAATTAAATCATGAATCATGAATCATGAATTGAATCATGAATCATGAATCATCAAATGAATCATGAATCATGAATTAAATCATGAATCATAAATCATAAATTGAATCATAAATCATGAATTGAATCATGAATCATGAATCATGAATTGATACATGAATCATGAATCATGAATTGAATCATGAATCATGAATCATGAATCGAATCATGAATCATGAATCATGAAACTTGAATCATGAAATGAATCATGAATCATGAATTGAATCATGAATCATGAATTATGAATCATGAATTGAATCATGAATTGAATCATGAATTGAATCATGAATCATGAATCATGAATTGAATCATGAATCATGAATCACGAATCATAAATTGAATCATGAATCATAAATCATGAATTGAATCATGAATCATGATTTTAATCAGGAATCGAATCATGAATTGAATCATGAATCATGAATTGAATCATGAATCATGAAACATGAATCATGAATTGAATCATAAATCGAATCATGAATCATGAATCATGAATTGAATCATGAATCATGAATTATGAATCATGAATTGAATCATGAATCATGAATTATGAATCATGAATTGAATCATAAATCATTAAGCGAATCATGAATCATGAATTGAATCATGAATTGAATCATGAATCATGAATTGTATCATGAATCATGAATCATGAATTATGAATCATGAATTGAATCATGAATCATGAATTGAATCATGAATCATGAATTAAATCATGAATCATGAATCATGAATCATGAATCGAATCATGAATCATGAATCATGAATTGATACATGAATCATGAATCATGAATCATGAATTGAATCATGAATCATGAATCATGAATCGAATCATGAATCATGAATCATGAAACATGAATCATGAAATGAATCATGAATCATGAATTGAATCATGAATCATGAATTATGAATCATGAATTGAATCATGAATTGAATCATGAATCATGAATCATGAATTGAATCATGAATCATGAATCACGAATCATAAATTGAATCATGAATCATAAATCATGAATTGAATCATGAAAAATGAATCATGAATTGAATCATGAATCATGAATCGAATAATGAATCATGAATCATGAATTGAATCATGAATCATGAATCATGAATCATGAATTGAATCATGAATCATGATTTTAATCAGGAATCGAATCATGAATTGAATCATGAATTATGAATTGAATCATGAATCATGAATTGAATCATAAATCATGAAACATGAATCATGAATTGAATCATGAATCGAATCATGAATCATGAATCATGAATTGAATCATGAATCATGAATTATGAATCATGAATTGAATCATGAATCATGAATTATGAATCATGAATTGAATCATAAATCATTAAGCGAATCATGAATCATGAATTGAATCATGAATTGAATCATGAATCATGAATTGTATCATGAATCATGAATCATGAATTATGAATCATGAATTGAATCATGAATCATGAATTGAATCATGAATCATGAATTAAATCATGAATCATGAAATGAATCATGAATTGAATCATGAATCATGAATCATGAATTGAATCATGAATCATGAATCATGAATTGAATCATGAATCATGAATCATGAATTGAATCAAGAATCATGAATCATAAATCGAATCAAGAATTGAATCATGAATCATGAATCATGAATTGAATCATGAATCATGAATCATAAATTTAATCATGAATCATGAATCATTAATTGAATCATGAATTGAATCATGAATCATGAATTGAATCATGAACCATGAATCATTAATTGAATCATGAATCATGAATCATGAATTATGAATCATGAATTGAATCATGAATCATGTTTTGAATCATAAATCATGAATTGAATCATGAATTAAATCATGAATCATAAATCATAAATCGAATCATGAATCATGAATCTAATCATGAATCGTGAATCATGAATTGAATCATGAATTGAATCATGAATCATGAATTGAATCATGAATCATGAAACATGAATCATGAATTGAATCATGAATCATGAAACATGAATCATGAATTGAATCATGAATCATGAATTGAATCATGAATCATAAATCATGAATTGAATCATGAATCATGAATTATGAATCATGAATCATGAATTATGAATCATGAATTGAATCATGAATCATGAATCGAATCATGAATCAAGAATTGAATCATGAATTGAATCATAAATCATTAATCGAATCATGAATCATGAATTGAATCATAATTTGAATCATGAATCATGAATCATGAATAATGAATCATGAATTATGAATCATGAATTGAATCATGAATCATGAATTGAATCATGAATCATTAATTAAATCCTGAATCATGATTCATGAATCATGAAATGAATCATTAATTGAATCATGAATCATGAATCATGAATTGAATCATGAATCATAAATTAAATCATGAATCATGAATCATGAATTGAATCATGAATCGTGAATCATGAATCATGAATCATGAATGAATCATAAATCATGAATTGAATCATGAATCATGAATTATGAATCAGGAATTGAATCAAGAATCATGAATTATGAATCATGAATTGAATCATGAATGGAATCATGAATCACGAATTGAATCATGAATCATGAAACATGAATCATGAATTGAATCATGAATCATGAATCGAATCATGAATCATGAATTGAATCATGAATTGAATCATGAATCATGAATTGAATCATGAATCATGAATCGAATCATGAATCATGAATCATGAATTGAAACATAAATCATGAAATATGAATCATGAATTGAATCATGAATCATGAATCATTAATCATGAATCATGAATTGAATCATGAATTGAATCATGAATCATTAATCGAATCATGAATCATTAATTGAATCATGAATTGAATCATGAATCATAAATTGAATCATGAATTGAATCATAAATCATGAATCATGAATTGAATCATGAATCATGAATCATGAATCATGAATCATGAATTGAATCATGAATCATGAATCATGAATTGAATCAAGAATCATGAATTGAATCATGAATCATGAAATGAATCATGAATCATGAATTAAATCATGAATAATGAATTATGAATCATGAATTGAATCATGAATTGAATCATGAATCATGAATCATGAATCACGAATCATAAATTGAATCATGAATCATGAATTATTAATTTAATCATGAAACATGAATCATGAATTGAATAATGAATCATGAATCGAATCATGAATTGAATCATGAATCATGAATCGAATCATGAATCATGAATCATGAATTGAATCATAAATGATAAATCATGAATCGAATCATGAATCATGAATCGAATCATGAATTGAGTCATAAATCATTATTAAATCATGAATCATGAATTGAATCATGAATCACGAATTGAATCATGAATTGAATCATGAATTTAATCATGAATCATGAATCATGAATTGAATCATGAATCATGAATCATGAATCATGAATTGAACCATGAATCATGATTTTAATCAGGAATCGAATCATGAATTGAATCATGAATCATGAATCATGAATCATGAATTGAACCATGAATCATGATTTTAATCAGGAATCGAATCATGAATTGAATCATGAATCATGAATCATGAATCATGAATTGAATCATGAATCATGAATCATGAATTGAATCATGAATTGAATCATAAATCATGAATCATGAATTGAATCATGAATCATGAATCATGAATTGAATCATGAATCATGAATTGAATCATGAATTGAATCATGAATCATGAATTGAATCATGAATCATGAATCATAAATTGAATCATGAATCATGAATCATGAATTGAATCATGAATTGAATCATGAATCATGAATCATCAATTGAATCATGAATCATAAATTATGAATTAAATCATGAATCATAAATCATAAATTGAATCATGAATCATGAATAGAATCATGAATCATGAATTGAATCATGAATCATGAATTAAATCATGAATCATAAATCATAAATCGATTCATGAATCATGAATCGAATGATGAATCATGAATTGAATCATGAATCATGAATCGAATCATGAATCATGAATCATGCATCATGAATTGAATCATGAATCATGAATTAAATCATGAATCATAAATCATAAATCGAATCATGAATCATGAATCGAATCATGAATCATGAATTGAATCATGAATCATGAATTGAATCATGAATCATGAATCATGAATCATGAACCATGAATTAAATCATGAATCATGAATCATGAATTATGAATCAAATCATGAATCATGAATCGTGTATCATGAATCATGAATCATGAAATCATGAATCATGAATCATGAATTGAATCATGAATTGAATCATGAATCATGAATCATCAACTGAATCATGAATCATGAATTGAATCATGAATCATGAATCACGAATCCTAAATTGAATCATGAATCATAAATCATGAATTGAATCATGAAAAATGAATCATGAATTGAATCATGAATCATGAATCGAATAATGAATCATGAATCATGAATTGAATCATGAATCATGAAACATGAATCATGAATTGAATCATGAATCATGAATTATGAATCATAAATTGAATCATGAATCATGAATCGAATCATGAATCATGAATTGAATCATGAATCATGAATTGAATCATGAATCATGAATCATGAACCATGAATTAAATCATGAATCATGAATCGTGAATCATGAATTGAATCATGAATTGAATCATGAATCATGAATCATGAATTGAATCATAAATCATGAATCATAAATTAAATCATGAATCATGAATCATGAATTGAATCATGAATCATAAATCATCAACTGAATCATGAATCATGAATTGAATCATGAATCATGAATCACGAATCCTAAATTGAATCATGAATCATAAATCATGAATTGAATCATGAATCATGAATCGAATAATGAATCATGAATCATGAATTGAATCATGAATCATGAATCATGAATCATGAATTGAATCATGAATCATGAATTATGAATCATAAATTAAATTATGAATCATGATTTTAATCAGGAATCGAATCATGAATTGAATCATGAATCATGAATTGAATCATGAATCATGAATTGAATCATGAATCATAAATCATAAATCGAATCATGAATCATGAATCGAATCATGAATCATGAATTGAATCATGAATCATGAATTGAATCATGAATCATGAATCATGAATCATGAACCATGAATTAAATCATGAATCATGAATCATGAATTATGAATCAAATCATGAATCATGAATCGTGTATCATGAATCATGAATCATGAAATCATGAATCATGAATCATGAATTGAATCATGAATTGAATCATGAATCATGAATTGAATCATAAATCATGAATCATAAATTAAATCATGAATCATGAATCATGAATCATCAACTGAATCATGAATCATGAATTGAATCATGAATCATGAATCACGAATCCTAAATTGAATCATGAATCATAAATCATGAATTGAATCATGAAAATGAATCATGAATTGAATCATGAATCATGAATCGAATAATGAATCATGAAACATGAATTGAATCATGAATCATGAAACATGAATCATGAATTGAATCATGAATCATGAATTATGAATCATAAATTGAATCATGAATCATGAATCGAATCATGAATCATGAATTGAATCATGAATCATGAATTGAATCATGAATCATGAATCATGAACCATGAATTAAATCATGAATCATGAATCGTGAATCATGAATTGAATCATGAATTGAATCATGAATCATGAATCATGAATCGAATAATGAATCATGAATCATGAATTGAATCATGAATCATGAATCATGAATCATGAATTGAATCATGAATCATGAATTATGAATCATAAATTGAATTATGAATCATGATTTTAATCAGGAATCGAATCATGAATTGAATCATGAATCATGAATTGAATCATGAATCATGAATTGAATCATGAATTGAATCATAAATCATGAATCATGAATTGAATCATGAATCATGAATTGAATCATGAATCATGAATTGAATCATGAATCATGAATCATGAATCATGAATTGAATCATGAATTGAATCATGAATCATGAATTAAATCATGAATCATGAATCATAAATTCATTCATGAATCATGAATCATGACTTGAATCATGAATCGAATCATGAATCATGAATGATGAATTAAATCATGAATCACGAATCATAAATTGAATCATGAATCATAAATCATGAATTGATTCATGAAAAATGAATCATGAATTGAATTATGAATCATGAATCGAATAATGAATCATAAATCATGAATTGATTCATGAAAAATGAATCATGAATTGAATCATGAATCATAAATCGAATCATGAATCATGAATCGAATCATGAATCATGAATCATGCATCATGAATTGAATCATGAATCATGAATTAAATCATGAATCATAAATCATAAATCGAATCATGAATCATGAATCGAATCATGAATCATGAATTGAATCATGAATCATGAATTGAATCATGAATCATGAATCATGAATCATGAATCATGAACCATGAATTAAATCATGAATCATGAATCATGAATCATGAATCAAATCATGAATCATGAATCGTGAATCATGAATCATGAATCATGAAATCATGAATCATGATTCATGAATTGAATCATGAATTGAATCATGAATCATGAATCATGAATTAAATCATAAATCATGAATCATAAATTAAATCATGAATCACGAATCCTAAATTGAATCATGAATCATAAATCATGAATTGAATCATGAAAAATGAATCATGAATTGAATCATGAATCGAATAATTAATCATGAATCATGAATTGAATCATAAATCATGAATCATGAATCATGAATTGAATCATGAATCATGAATTGAATCATGAATCATGAATTGAATCATGAATCATTAATTGAATCATGAATCATGAATCATGAATTGAATCATGAATTGAATCATAAATCATGAATCATGAATTGAATCATGAATCATGAATCATGAATTATGAATCATGAATTGAATCATGAATCATGAATTGAATCATAAATCATGAATCATGAATCATGAATTGAATCATGAATTGAATCATGAATTATGAATTAAATCATGAATCATAAATTCATTCATGAATCATGAATCATGAATTGAATCATGAATTGAATCATGAATCATCAATTGAATCATGAATCATGAATTAAATCATGAATCATAAATCGAATCATGAATCGAATCATGAATCATGAATCATGAATTATGAATCATGAATTGAATCATGAATCATGAATTGAATCATGAATCATGAATCACGAATCATAAATTGAATCATGAATCATAAATCATGATTTGATTCATGAAAAATGAATCATAAATTGAATCATGAATCATGAATCGAATAATGAATCATGAATCATGATTTGAATCATGAATCCTGAATCACGAATCATGAATTGAATCATGAATCATGAATCATGAATCGAATCATGAATCATGAATTGAATAATGAATTTAATCATAAATCATTAATCGAATCATGAATCATGATTTGAATCATGAATCATGAATTGAATCATGAATTGATTCATAAATTAAATCATGAATTGCATCATGAATCATGAATTGAATCATAAATCATGAGTCATGAATTGAATCATGAATCATGAATTATGAATCATGAATTAAATCATGAATCATGATTTTAATTAGGAATCGAATCACGAATTGAATCATGAATCATGAATTGAATCATGAATTGAATCATGAATTGAATCATAAATCATGAATCATGAATTGAATCATGAATCATGAATCATGAATTATGAATAGAATTATGAATCATGAATCATGAATCATGAATTATGAATCATGAATTGAATCATGAATCATGAATTGAATCATGAATCATGAGTCATGAATTGAATCATGAATCATGAATTATGAATCATGAATTGAATCATGAATCATGATTTTAATCAGGAATTGAATCACGAATTGAATCATGAATCATGAATCATGAATCATGAATTGAATCATGAATTGAATCATAAATCATGAATCATGAATTGAATCATGAATCATGAATCATGAATTATGAATAGAATTATGAATCATGAATCATGAATTATGAATCATGAATTGAATCATGAATCATGAAGTTAATCATGAATCAAGAATTGATTCAAGAATCATGAATCATGAATCATGAATTGAATCATGAAATGAATCATGAATCATGAATCATGAATTGAATCATGAATCATGAATCATAAATTGAATCATGAATCATGAATCATGAATTGAATCATGAATTGAATCATGAATCATGAATCATCAATTGAATCATGAATCATGAATCATGAATTAAATCATGAATCATAAATCATAAATCGAATCATGAATCATGAATTGAATCATGAATCATGAACCATGAATTAAATCATGAATCATGAATCATGAATCATGAATCAAATCATGAATCATGAATCGTGAATCATGAATCATGAATCATGAAATGAATCATGAATCATGAATTGAATCATGAATCATGAATTATGAATCAGGAATTGAATCAAGAATCATGAATTATGAATCATTAATTGAATCATGAATTGAATCATTTATCATGAATTGAATCATGAATCATGAAACATGAATCATGAATTGAATCATGAATCATGAATCGAATCATGAATCATGAATTGAATCATGAATCATGAATTATGAATCATGAATTGAATCATGAATTATGAATTGAATATTGAATCAAGAATTGAATCATGAATTGAATCATAAATCATTAATCGAATCATGAATCATGAATTGAATCATGAATTGAATCATGAATCATTAATCATGAATTAAATCATGAATCATAAATCATAAATCGAATCATGAATCATGAATCGAATCATGAATCATGAATCATGAATTGAATCATGAATCATGAATCATGAATTGAATCATGAATCATGAATCATGAATCGAATCATGAATCATGAATCATGAAACATGAATCATGAAATGAATCATGAATCATGAATTGAATCATGAATCATGAATTTTGAATCATGAATTGAATCATGAATTGAATCATGAATCATGAATCATGAATTGAATCATGAATCATGAATTATGAATCAGGAATTGAATCAAGAATCATGAATTATGAATCATTAATTGAATCATGAATTGAATCATTTATCATGAATTGAATCATGAATCATGAAACATGAATCATGAATTGAATCATGAATCATGAATCGAATAATGAATCATGAATCATGAATTGAATCATGAATCATGAATCATGAATTGAATCATGAATCATGAATTGAATCATGAATAATTAATTGAATCATGAATCATGAAAAATGAATCATGAATTGAATCATGAATTAAATCATAAATCATGAATCATGAATTGAATCATGAATCATGAATCATGAATTATGAATCATGAATTGAATCATGATTCATGAATTGAATCATGAATCATGAATCATGAATCATGAATTGAATCATGAATTGAATCATGAATCATAAATTAAATCATGAATCATGAATCATAAATTGAATTATGAATCATGAATCATGATTTTAATCAGGAATCGAATCATGAATTGAATCATGAATCATGAATTATGAATCATGAATCATGAATTGAATCATGAATCATGATTTGAATCATGAATCACGAATCATGAATTATGAATCATGAATTGAATCATGAATAATGATTTGAATCATGAATCATGAATTAAATCATGAATCATAAATCATAAATCGAATCATGAATCATGAATCGAATCATGAATCGTGAATCATGAATTGAATCATGAATCGTGAATCATGAATAATGAATCATGAAATGAATCATGAATCATGAATTGAATCATGAATCATGAATTATGAATCAGGAATTGAATCAAGAATCATGAATTATGAATCATGAATTGAATCATGAATCATGAATTGAATCATGAATCATGAAACATGAATCATGAATTGAATCATGAATCATGAATCGAATCATGAATCATGAATCATGAATTGAATCATGAATCATGAATTATGAATCATGAATTGAATCATGAATCATGAATTATGAATCATGAATTGAATCATGAATCATGAATCGAATCATGAATAAGAATTGAATCATGATTTGAATCATAAATCATGAATCGAATCATGAATCATGAATTAAATCATGAATCATGAATTATGAATCATGAATTGAATAATGAATCATGAATTGAATCATGAATCATTAATTGAATCATGAATCATGAATCATGAAATGAATCATGAATTGAATCATGAATCATGAATCATGAATTTATTCATGAATCATGAATCATAAATTAAATCATGAATCATGAATCATGTATTGAATCATGAATCATGAATCATGAATCATAAATTGAATCATGAATCATGAATCATGAATTGAATAATGAATCATGAATCATGAATTGAACCATGAATCATGAATTGAATAATGAATCATGAATCATGAATTGAATAATGAATCATGAATCGAATCATGAATCAAGAATTGAATCATGAATTGAATCATAAATCATTAATCGAATCATGAATCACTAATTAAATCATGAATCATGAATTATGAATCATGAATTGAATAATGAATCATGAATTGAATCATGAATCATGAATTAAATCATGAATCATGAATCATGAATCATGAAATGAATCATAAATTGAATCATGAATCATGAATCATGAACCATAAATTAAATCATGAATCATGAATCATGAATTGAATCATGAATCATGAATCATGAATCATAAATCATGAATTGAATCATGAATCATGAATCATGAATTGAATCATGAATCATGAATAATGAATTGAATCATGAATCATGAATCGAATCATGAATCATTAATCGAATCATGAATCATGAATTGAATCATGAATTGAATCATGAATCATGAATTGAATTATGAATTGAATCATGAATTGAATCATGAATCATGAATCATGATTTGAATCATGAATCATGAATTATGAATCATGAATTGAATCATAAATCATTAATCGAATCATGAATCATGAATTGAATCATGAAATGAGTCATGAATCATGAATTGAATCATGAATCATGAATCGAATCATGAATCATGAATTGAAACATAAATCATGAAATATGAATCATGAATTGAATCATGAATCATGAATCATTAATCATGAATCATGAATTGAATCATGAATTGAATCATGAATCATTAATCGAATCATGAATGATTAATTGAATCATGAATTGAATCATGAATCATAAATTGAATCATGAATTGAATCATGAATCATGAATTGAATCATGAATCATGAATCATGAATTGAATCATGAATCATGAATCATGAATTGAATCATGAATCATGAATCATGAATCGAATCATGAATCATGAATCATGAATCATGAAATGAATCATGAATCATGAATCATGAAATGAATCATGAATCATGAATTGAATCATGAATCATGAATCATGAATCATGAAATGAATCATGAATCATGAAATGAATCATGAATCATGAATTGAATCATGAATCATGAATCGAATCATGAATCATGAATCATGAATCATGAAATGAATCATGAATCATGAATCATGAAATGAATCATGAATCATGAATTGAATCATGAATCATGAATTGAATCATGAATCGAATCATGAATCATGAATTGAATCATGAATCATGAATCATGAATCATGAATTGAATCATGAATCATGAATCGAATCATGAATCATGAATCATGAATTGAAACATAAATCATGAAATATGAATCATGAATTGAATCATGAATCATGAATCATTAATCATGTATCATGAATTGAATCATGAATTGAATCATGAATCATGAATCATGAATTGAATCATGAATCATGAATCATGAATTGAATCATGAATTGAATCATGAATCATGAATCATGAATTGAATCATGAATCATGAATCATGAATTCAATCATGAATCATGAATAATGAATCATGAATCATGAATTAAATCGTGAATCATGAATCATGAATTGAATCATGAATTGAATCATGAATCATGAATCATAAATTAAATCATGAATCATGAATCATGAATTGAATCATGAATCATGAATAATCAACTGAATCATGAATCATGAATTAAATCATGAATCATAAATCATAAATCGAATCATGAATCATGAATCAAATCATGAATCATGAATCATGAAACATGAATCATGAAATGAATCATGAATCATGAATTGAATCATGAATCATGAATTATAAATCATGAATTGAATCATGAATTGAATTATGAATCACGAATCATAAATTGAATCATGAATCATAAATCATGAATTGAATCATGAAAAATGAATCATGAATTGAATCATGAATCATGAATCGAATAATGAATCATGAATCATGAATTGAATCATGAATCATGAATCATGAATCATGAATTGAATCATGAATCATGATTTTAATCAGGAATCGAATCATGAATTGAATCATGAATCATGAATTGAATCATGAATAATTAATTGAATCATGAATCACGAATCATGAATCATGAATTGAATCATGAATTGAATCATAAATCATGAATCATGAATTGAATCATGAATCATGAATCATGAATTATGAATCATGAATTGAATCATGATTCATGAATTGAATCATGAATCATGAATTGAATCATGATTCATGAATTGAATCATGAATCATGAATTGAATCATGAATCATGAATCATGAATCATGAATTGAATCATGAATTGAATCATGAATCATGAATTGAATCATGAATCATGAATCATAAATTGAATTATGAATCATGAATCATGATGTTAATCAGGAATCGAATCATGAATTGAATCATGAATCATGAATTGAATCATGAATTGAATCATGAATCATGAATTGAATCATGAATCATGAATCATTAATTGAATCATGAATCATGATTCATGAATTATGAATCATGAATTGAATCATGAATCATGATTTGAATCATGAATCATGAATCATGAATCATGAATCATGAATCGAATCATGAATCGTGAATCATGAATCAAATCATGAATTATGAATCATGAATCAAATCATGAATCATGAATCGTGAATCATGAATAATGAATCATGAAATGAATCATGAATCATGAATCATGAAACATGAATCATGAATTATGAATCAGGAATTGAATCAAGAATCATGAATTATGAATCATGAATTGAATCATGAATTGAATCATGAATCATGAATTGAATCATGAATCATGAAACATGAATCATGAATTGAATCATGAATCATGAATCGAATCATGAATCATGAATTGAATCATGAATCATGAATTATGAATCATGAATTGAATCATGAATCATGAATTATGAATCATGAATTGAATCATGAATCATGAATCGAATCATGAATCAAGAATTGAATCATGGTTTGAATCATAAATCATGAATCGAATCATGAATCATGAATTAAATCATGAATCATGAATTATGAATCATGAATTGAATAATGAATCATGAATTGAATTATGAATCATGAATCGAATCATGAATCATGAATCATGAATCATGAAATGAATCATGAATTGAATCATGAATCATGAATCATGAATTGAATCATGAATCATGAATCATAAATTAAATCATGAATCATGAATCATGAATTGAATCATGAATCATGAATAATGAATCATGAATCATGAATTAAATCGTGAATCATGAATCATGAATTGAATCATGAATTGAATCATGAATCATGAATCATAAATTAAATCATGAATCATGAATCATGAATTGAATCATGAATCATGAATAATCAACTGAATCATGAATCATGAATTAAATCATGAATCATAAATCATAAATCGAATCATGAATCATGAATCAAATCATGAATCATGAATCATGAAACATGAATCATGAAATGAATCATGAATCATGAATTGAATCATGAATCATGAATTATAAATCATGAATTGAATCATGAATTGAATCATGAATCACGAATCATAAATTGAATCATGAATCATAAATCATGAATTGAATAATGAAAAATGAATCATGAATTGAATCATGAATCATGAATCGAATAATGAATCATGAATCATGAATTGAATCATGAATCATGAATCATGAATCATGAATTGAATCATGAATCATGATTTTAATCAGGAATCGAATCATGAATTGAATCATGAATCATGAATTGAATCATGAATAATTAATTGAATCATGAATCACGAATCATGAATCATGAATTGAATCATGAATTGAATCATAAATCATGAATCATGAATTGAATCATGAATCATGAATCATGAATTATGAATCATGAATTGAATCATGATTCATGAATTGAATCATGAATCATGAATTGAATCATGATTCATGAATTGAATCATGAATCATGAATTGAATCATGAATCATGAATCATGAATCATGAATTGAATCATGAATTGAATCATGAATCATGAATTGAATCATGAATCATGAATCATAAATTGAATTATGAATCATGAATCATGATGTTAATCAGGAATCGAATCATGAATTGAATCATGAATCATGAATTGAATCATGAATTGAATCATGAATCATGAATTGAATCATGAATCATGAATCATTAATTGAATCATGAATCATGATTCATGAATTATGAATCATGAATTGAATCATGAATCATGATTTGAATCATGAATCATGAATCATGAATCATGAATCATGAATCGAATCATGAATCGTGAATCATGAATCAAATCATGAATTATGAATCATGAATCAAATCATGAATCATGAATCGTGAATCATGAATAATGAATCATGAAATGAATCATGAATCATGAATCATGAAACATGAATCATGAATTATGAATCAGGAATTGAATCAAGAATCATGAATTATGAATCATGAATTGAGTCATGAATTGAATCATGAATCATGAATTGAATCATGAATCATGAAACATGAATCATGAATTGAATCATGAATCATGAATCGAATCATGAATCATGAATTGAATCATGAATCATGAATTATGAATCATGAATTGAATCATGAATCATGAATTATGAATCATGAATTGAATCATGAATCATGAATCGAATCATGAATCAAGAATTGAATCATGGTTTGAATCATAAATCATGAATCGAATCATGAATCATGAATTAAATCATGAATCATGAATTATGAATCATGAATTGAATAATGAATCATGAATTGAATCATGAATCATGAATCGAATCATGAATCATGAATCATGAATCATGAAATGAATCATGAATTGAATCATGAATCATGAATCATGAATTGAATCATGAATCATGAATCATAAATTAAATCATGAATCATGAATCATGAATTGAATCATGAATCATGAATCATGAATCATGAATCATGAATTGAATCATGAATCATGAATCATGAATTGAATAATGAATCATGAATCATGAATTGAACCATAAATCATGAATTGAATAATGAATCATGAATCATGAATTGAATAATGAATCATGAATCGAATTTATGAATCAAGAATTGAATCATGAATTGAATCATAAATCATTAATCGAATCATGAATCATGAATTAAATCATGAATCATGAATTATGAATCATGAATTGAATAATGAATCATGAATTGAATCATGAATCATGAATTAAATCATGAATCATGAATCATGAATCATGAAATGAATCATGAATTGAATCATGAATTGAATCATGAATCATGAATTGAATCATGAATCATGAACCATAAATGAAATCATGAATCATGAATCATGAATTGAATCATGAATCATGAATCATGAAACATGAATCATGAATCATGAATCATGAATTGAACCATGAATCATGAATTGAATCATGAATCATGAATCGAATCATGAATCATTAATCGAATCATGAATCATGAATTGAATCATGAATTGAATCATGAATCATGAATTGAATTATGAATTGAATCATGAATTGAATCATGAATCATGAATCATGATTTGAATCATGAATCATGAATTGAACCATGAATCATGAATCATGAATTGAATCATGAATCATGAATTGAATCATGAATCATGAATTGAATCATGAATCATTAATTGAATCATGAATCATGAATCATGAATTGAATCATGAATCATGAATCATAAATCGAATCATGAATTGAATCATGAATCATGAATCACGAATTGAATCATGAATCATGAATCATAAATTTAATCATCAATCATGAATCATTAATTGAATCATGAATTGAATCATGAATCATGAAATGTGAATCATGAATTGAATCATGAATCATGAATCGAATCATGAATCATGAATCATGAATCATGAATCATGAATTGAATCATGAATCATGAATTATGAATCATGAATTGAATCATAAATCATTAATCGAATCATGAATCATGAATTGAATCATGAAATGAATCGTGAATCATGAATTGAATCATGAATCATGAATCGAATCATGAATCATGAATCATGAATTGAAACATAAATCATGAAATATGAATCATGAATTGAATCATGAATCATGAATCATTAATCATGAATCATGAATTGAATCATGAATTGATTAATGAATCATTAATCGAATCATGAATCATTAATTGAATCATGAATTGAATCATGAATCATAAATTGAATCATGAATTGAATCATGAATCATGAATCATGAATTGAATCATGAATCATGAATCATGAATTGAATCATGAATCGAATCATGAATCATGAATCATGAATCATGAATCATGAAATGAATCATGAAACATGAATTGAATCATGAATCATGAATTATGAATCATGAATTGAATCATTAATTGAATCATGAATCATGAATCATGAATCATGAATCATGAATTGAATCATAAATGATGAATCATGAATCGAATCATGAATCATGAATCGAATCATGAATTGAGTCATAAATCATTAATTAAATCATGAATCATGAATTGAATCATGAATTTAAATCATGAATCACGAATTGAATCATGAATTGAATCATGAATTGAATCATGAATTATGAATCAAGAATAGAATCATGAATCATGAATCGTGAATCATGAATAATGAATCATGAAATGAATCATGAATCATGAATCATGAATTGAATCATGAATCATGAATCATTAATCATGAATTGAATCATGAATCATGAATCATGAATCGAATCATGAATCATGAATCATGAATCATGAATCATGAATCATGAAATGAATCATGAATCATGAATTGAATCATGAATCATGAATTATGAATCATGAATTGAATCAATAATTGAATCATGAATCATGAATCATGAATCAAATCATGAATCATGAATCATGAATTGAATCATAAATGATGAATCATGAATCGAATCATGAATCATGAATCGAATCATGAATTGAGTCATAAATCATTAATTAAATCATGAATCATGAATTGAATCATGAATTGAATCATTAATTGAATCATGAATCATGAATCATGAATCGAATCATGAATCATGAATCATGAATTGAATCATAAATGATGAATCATGAATCGAATCATGAATCATGAATCGAATCATGAATTGAGTCATAAATCATTAATTAAATCATGAATCATGAATTAAATCATGAATCCTGAATTGAATCATGAATTGAATCATGAATCGAATCATGAATCATGAATCATGAATTGAATCATGAATCATGAATTATGAATCATGAATTGAATCATAAATCATTAATCGAATCATGAATCATGAATTGAATCATGAAATGAATCATGAATCATGAATCGAATCATGAATCATGAATCATGAATTGAATCATGAATTGAATCATGAATCATTAATCGAATCATGAATCATTAATTGAATAATGAATTGAATCATGAATCATAAATTGAATCATGAATTGAATCATGAATCATGAATCATGAATTGAATCATGAATCATGAATCATGAATCATGAATTGAATCATGAATCATGATTTTAATCAGGAATCGAATCATGAATTGAATCATGAATCATGAATTGAATCATGAATAATTAATTGAATCATGAATCATGAATCATGAATCATGAATTGAATCATGAATTTAATCATAAATCATGAATCATGAATTGAATCATGAATCATGAATCATGAATTATGAATCATGAATTGAATCATGATTCATGAATTGAATCATGAATCATGAATTGAATCATGATTCATGAATTGAATCATGAATCATGAATTGAATCATGAATCATGAATCATGAATTGAATCATGAATTGAATCATGAATCATGAATTGAATTATGAATCATGAATCATAAATTGAATTATGAATCATGAATCATGATGTTAATCAGGAATCGAATCATGAATTGAATCATGAATCATGAATTGAATCATGAATTGAATCATGAATCATGAATTATGAATCATGAATCATGAATTGAATCATGAATCATGAATCATTAATTGAATCATGAATCATGATTCATGAATTATGAATCATGAATTGAATCATGAATCATGATTTGAATCATGAATCATGAATCATGAATCATGAATCATGAATCATGAATCATGAATCATGAATCGAATCATGAATCGTGAATCATGAATCGAATCATGAATCGTGAATCATGAATTGAATCATGAATCATGAATCATGAATCAAATCATGAATCATGAATCGTGAATCATGAATAATGAATCATGAAATGAATCATGAATCATGAATCATGAAACATGAATCATGAATTATGAATCAGGAATTGAATCAAGAATCATGAATTATGAATCATGAATTGAATCATGAATCATGAATTGAATCATGAATCATGAAACATGAATCATGAATTGAATCATGAATCATGAATCGAATCATGAATCATGAATTGAATCATGAATCATGAATTATGAATCATGAATTGAATCATGAATCATGAATCGAATCATGAATTGAATCATGAATCATGAATCGAATCATGAATCAAGAATTGAATCATGATTTGAATCATAAATCATGAATCAAATCATGAATCATGAATTAAATCATGAATCATGAATTATGAATCATGAATTGAATAATGAATCATGAATCGAATTTATGAATCAAGAATTGAATCATGAATTGAATCATAAATCATTAATCGAATCATGAATCATGAATTAAATCATGAATCATGAATTATGAATCATGAATTGAATAATGAATCATGAATTGAATCATGAATCATGAATTAAATCATGAATCATGAATCATGAATCATGAAATGAATCATGAATTGAATCATGAATTGAATCATGAATCATGAATTGAATCATGAATCATGAACCATAAATTAAATCATGAATCATGAATCATGAATTGAATCATGAATCATGAATCATGAAACATGAATCATGAATCATGAATCATGAATTGAACCATGAATCATGAATTGAATCATGAATCATGAATCGAATCATGAATCATTAATCGAATCATGAATCATGAATTGAATCATGAATTGAATCATGAATCATGAATTGAATTATGAATTGAATCATGAATTGAATCATGAATCATGAATCATGATTTGAATCATGAATCATGAATTGAACCATGAATCATGAATCATGAATTGAATCATGAATCATGAATTGAATCATGAATCATGAATTGAATCATGAATCATTAATTGAATCATGAATCATGAATCATGAATTGAATCACGAATTGAATCATAAATCGAATCATGAATTGAATCATGAATCATGAATCACGAATTGAATCATGAATCATGAATCATAAATTTAATCATCAATCATGAATCATTAATTGAATCATGAATTGAATCATGAATCATGAAATGTGAATCATGAATTGAATCATGAATCATGAATCGAATCATGAATCATGAATCATGAATCATGAATCATGAATTGAATCATGAATCATGAATTATGAATCATGAATTGAATCATAAATCATTAATCGAATCATGAATCATGAATTGAATCATGAAATGAATCGTGAATCATGAATTGAATCATGAATCATGAATCGAATCATGAATCATGAATCATGAATTGAATCATGAATCATGAATCATAAATCGAATCATGAATTGAATCATGAATCATGAATCACGAATTGAATCATGAATCATGAATCATAAATTTAATCATCAATCATGAATCATTAATTGAATCATGAATTGAATCATGAATCATGAAATGTGAATCATGAATTGAATCATGAATCATGAATCGAATCATGAATCATGAATCATGAATCATGAATCATGAATTGAATCATGAATCATGAATTATGAATCATGAATTGAATCATAAATCATTAATCGAATCATGAATCATGAATTGAATCATGAAATGAATCGTGAATCATGAATTGAATCATGAATCATGAATCGAATCATGAATCATGAATCATGAATTGAAACATAAATCATGAAATATGAATCATGAATTGAATCATGAATCATGAATCATTAATCATGAATCATGAATTGAATCATGAATTGATTAATGAATCATTAATCGAATCATGAATCATTAATTGAATCATGAATTGAATCATGAATCATAAATTGAATCATGAATTGAATCATGAATCATGAATCATGAATTGAATCATGAATCATGAATCATGAATTGAATCATGAATCGAATCATGAATCATGAATCATGAATCATGAATCATGAAATGAATCATGAAACATGAATTGAATCATGAATCATGAATTATGAATCATGAATTGAATCATTAATTGAATCATGAATCATGAATCATGAATCATGAATCATGAATTGAATCATAAATGATGAATCATGAATCGAATCATGAATCATGAATCGAATCATGAATTGAGTCATAAATCATTAATTAAATCATGAATCATGAATTGAATCATGAATTTAAATCATGAATCACGAATTGAATCATGAATTGAATCATGAATTGAATCATGAATTATGAATCAAGAATAGAATCATGAATCATGAATCGTGAATCATGAATAATGAATCATGAAATGAATCATGAATCATGAATCATGAATTGAATCATGAATCATGAATCATTAATCATGAATTGAATCATGAATCATGAATCATGAATCGAATCATGAATCATGAATCATGAATCATGAATCATGAATCATGAAATGAATCATGAATCATGAATTGAATCATGAATCATGAATTATGAATCATGAATTGAATCAATAATTGAATCATGAATCATGAATCATGAATCAAATCATGAATCATGAATCATGAATTGAATCATAAATGATGAATCATGAATCGAATCATGAATCATGAATCGAATCATGAATTGAGTCATAAATCATTAATTAAATCATGAATCATGAATTGAATCATGAATTGAATCATTAATTGAATCATGAATCATGAATCATGAATCGAATCATGAATCATGAATCATGAATTGAATCATAAATGATGAATCATGAATCGAATCATGAATCATGAATCGAATCATGAATTGAGTCATAAATCATTAATTAAATCATGAATCATGAATTAAATCATGAATCCTGAATTGAATCATGAATTGAATCATGAATCGAATCATGAATCATGAATCATGAATTGAATCATGAATCATGAATTATGAATCATGAATTGAATCATAAATCATTAATCGAATCATGAATCATGAATTGAATCATGAAATGAATCATGAATCATGAATCGAATCATGAATCATGAATCATGAATTGAATCATGAATTGAATCATGAATCATTAATCGAATCATGAATCATTAATTGAATAATGAATTGAATCATGAATCATAAATTGAATCATGAATTGAATCATGAATCATGAATCATGAATTGAATCATGAATCATGAATCATGAATCATGAATTGAATCATGAATCATGATTTTAATCAGGAATCGAATCATGAATTGAATCATGAATAATTAATTGAATCATGAATCATGAATCATGAATCATGAATTGAATCATGAATTTAATCATAAATCATGAATCATGAATTGAATCATGAATCATGAATCATGAATTATGAATCATGAATTGAATCATGATTCATGAATTGAATCATGAATCATGAATTGAATCATGATTCATGAATTGAATCATGAATCATGAATTGAATCATGAATCATGAATCATGAATTGAATCATGAATTGAATCATGAATCATGAATTGAATTATGAATCATGAATCATAAATTGAATTATGAATCATGAATCATGATGTTAATCAGGAATCGAATCATGAATTGAATCATGAATCATGAATTGAATCATGAATTGAATCATGAATCATGAATTATGAATCATGAATCATGAATTGAATCATGAATCATGAATCATTAATTGAATCATGAATCATGATTCATGAATTATGAATCATGAATTGAATCATGAATCATGATTTGAATCATGAATCATGAATCATGAATCATGAATCATGAATCATGAATCATGAATCATGAATCGAATCATGAATCGTGAATCATGAATCGAATCATGAATCGTGAATCATGAATTGAATCATGAATCATGAATCATGAATCAAATCATGAATCATGAATCGTGAATCATGAATAATGAATCATGAAATGAATCATGAATCATGAATCATGAAACATGAATCATGAATTATGAATCAGGAATTGAATCAAGAATCATGAATTATGAATCATGAATTGAATCATGAATCATGAATTGAATCATGAATCATGAATCATTAATCATGAATTGAATCATGAATCATGAATCATGAATCGAATCATGAATCATGAATCATGAATCATGAATCATGAATCATGAAATGAATCATGAATCATGAATTGAATCATGAATCATGAATTATGAATCATGAATTGAATCAATAATTGAATCATGAATCATGAATCATGAATCAAATCATGAATCATGAATCATGAATTGAATCATAAATGATGAATCATGAATCGAATCATGAATCATGAATCGAATCATGAATTGAGTCATAAATCATTAATTAAATCATGAATCATGAATTGAATCATGAATTGAATCATTAATTGAATCATGAATCATGAATCATGAATCGAATCATGAATCATGAATCATGAATTGAATCATAAATGATGAATCATGAATCGAATCATGAATCATGAATCGAATCATGAATTGAGTCATAAATCATTAATTAAATCATGAATCATGAATTGAATCATGAATCATGAATTATGAATCATGAATTGAATCATAAATCATTAATCGAATCATGAATCATGAATTGAATCATGAAATGAATCATGAATCATGAATCGAATCATGAATCATGAATCATGAATTGAATCATGAATTGAATCATGAATCATTAATCGAATCATGAATCATTAATTGAATAATGAATTGAATCATGAATCATAAATTGAATCATGAATTGAATCATGAATCATGAATCATGAATTGAATCATGAATCATGAATCATGAATCATGAATTGAATCATGAATCATGATTTTAATCAGGAATCGAATCATGAATTGAATCATGAATCATGAATTGAATCATGAATAATTAATTGAATCATGAATCATGAATCATGAATCATGAATTGAATCATGAATTTAATCATAAATCATGAATCATGAATTGAATCATGAATCATGAATCATGAATTATGAATCATGAATTTAATCATGATTCATGAATTGAATCATGAATCATGAATTGAATCATGATTCATGAATTGAATCATGAATCATGAATTGAATCATGAATCATGAATCATGAATTGAATCATGAATTGAATCATGAATCATGAATTGAATTATGAATCATGAATCATAAATTGAATTATGAATCATGAATCATGATGTTAATCAGGAATCGAATCATGAATTGAATCATGAATCATGAATTGAATCATGAATTGAATCATGAATCATGAATTATGAATCATGAATCATGAATTGAATCATGAATCATGAATCATTAATTGAATCATGAATCATGATTCATGAATTATGAATCATGAATTGAATCATGAATCATGATTTGAATCATGAATCATGAATCATGAATCATGAATCATGAATCATGAATCATGAATCATGAATCGAATCATGAATCGTGAATCATGAATCGAATCATGAATCGTGAATCATGAATTGAATCATGAATCATGAATCATGAATCAAATCATGAATCATGAATCGTGAATCATGAATAATGAATCATGAAATGAATCATGAATCATGAATCATGAAACATGAATCATGAATTATGAATCAGGAATTGAATCAAGAATCATGAATTATGAATCATGAATTGAATCATGAATCATGAATTGAATCATGAATCATGAAACATGAATCATGAATTGAATCATGAATCATGAATCGAATCATGAATCATGAATTGAATCATGAATCATGAATTATGAATCATGAATTGAATCATGAATCATGAATCGAATCATGAATTGAATCATGAATCATGAATCGAATCATGAATCAAGAATTGAATCATGATTTGAATCATAAATCATGAATCAAATCATGAATCATGAATTAAATCATGAATCATGAATTATGAATCATGAATTGAATAATGAATCATGAATCGAATTTATGAATCAAGAATTGAATCATGAATTGAATCATAAATCATTAATCGAATCATGAATCATGAATTAAATCATGAATCATGAATTATGAATCATGAATTGAATAATGAATCATGAATTGAATCATGAATCATGAATTAAATCATGAATCATGAATCATGAATCATGAAATGAATCATGAATTGAATCATGAATTGAATCATGAATCATGAATTGAATCATGAATCATGAACCATAAATTAAATCATGAATCATGAATCATGAATTGAATCATGAATCATGAATCATGAAACATGAATCATGAATCATGAATCATGAATTGAACCATGAATCATGAATTGAATCATGAATCATGAATCGAATCATGAATCATTAATCGAATCATGAATCATGAATTGAATCATGAATTGAATCATGAATCATGAATTGAATTATGAATTGAATCATGAATTGAATCATGAATCATGAATCATGATTTGAATCATGAATCATGAATTGAACCATGAATCATGAATCATGAATTGAATCATGAATCATGAATTGAATCATGAATCATGAATTGAATCATGAATCATTAATTGAATCATGAATCATGAATCATGAATTGAATCATGAATCATGAATCATAAATCGAATCATGAATTGAATCATGAATCATGAATCACGAATTGAATCATGAATCATGAATCATAAATTTAATCATCAATCATGAATCATTAATTGAATCATGAATTGAATCATGAATCATGAAATGTGAATCATGAATTGAATCATGAATCATGAATCGAATCATGAATCATGAATCATGAATCATGAATCATGAATTGAATCATGAATCATGAATTATGAATCATGAATTGAATCATAAATCATTAATCGAATCATGAATCATGAATTGAATCATGAAATGAATCGTGAATCATGAATTGAATCATGAATCATGAATCGAATCATGAATCATGAATCATGAATTGAAACATAAATCATGAAATATGAATCATGAATTGAATCATGAATCATGAATCATTAATCATGAATCATGAATTGAATCATGAATTGATTAATGAATCATTAATCGAATCATGAATCATTAATTGAATCATGAATTGAATCATGAATCATAAATTGAATCATGAATTGAATCATGAATCATGAATCATGAATTGAATCATGAATCATGAATCATGAATTGAATCATGAATCGAATCATGAATCATGAATCATGAATCATGAATCATGAAATGAATCATGAAACATGAATTGAATCATGAATCATGAATTATTAATCATGAATTGAATCATTAATTGAATCATGAATCATGAATCATGAATCATGAATCATGAATTGAATCATAAATGATGAATCATGAATCGAATCATGAATCATGAATCGAATCATGAATTGAGTCATAAATCATTAATTAAATCATGAATCATGAATTGAATCATGAATTTAAATCATGAATCACGAATTGAATCATGAATTGAATCATGAATTGAATCATGAATTATGAATCAAGAATAGAATCATGAATCATGAATCGTGAATCATGAATAATGAATCATGAAATGAATCATGAATCATGAATCATGAATTGAATCATGAATCATGAATCATTAATCATGAATTGAATCATGAATCATGAATCATGAATCATTAATCATGAATCATGAATCATGAATCATGAATCATGAATCATGAAATGAATCATGAATCATGAATTGAATCATGAATCATGAATTATGAATCATGAATTGAATCAATAATTGAATCATGAATCATGAATCATGAATCAAATCATGAATCATGAATCATGAATTGAATCATAAATGATGAATCATGAATCGAATCATGAATCATGAATCGAATCATGAATTGAGTCATAAATCATTAATTAAATCATGAATCATGAATTGAATCATGAATTGAATCATTAATTGAATCATGAATCATGAATCATGAATCGAATCATGAATCATGAATCATGAATTGAATCATAAATGATGAATCATGAATCGAATCATGAATCATGAATCGAATCATGAATTGAGTCATAAATCATTAATTAAATCATGAATCATGAATTAAATCATGAATCACGAATTGAATCATGAATTGAATCATGAATCGAATCATGAATCATGAATCATGAATTGAATCATGAATCATGAATTATGAATCATGAATTGAATCATAAATCATTAATCGAATCATGAATCATGAATTGAATCATGAAATGAATCATGAATCATGAATCGAATCATGAATCATGAATCATGAATTGAATCATGAATTGAATCATGAATCATTAATCGAATCATGAATCATTAATTGAATAATGAATTGAATCATGAATCATAAATTGAATCATGAATTGAATCATGAATCATGAATCATGAATTGAATCATGAATCATGAATCATGAATCATGAATTGAATCATGAATCATGATTTTAATCAGGAATCGAATCATGAATTGAATCATGAATCATGAATTGAATCATGAATAATTAATTGAATCATGAATCATGAATCATGAATCATGAATTGAATCATGAATTTAATCATAAATCATGAATCATGAATTGAATCATGAATCATGAATCATGAATTATGAATCATGAATTGAATCATGATTCATGAATTGAATCATGAATCATGAATTGAATCATGATTCATGAATTGAATCATGAATCATGAATTGAATCATGAATCATGAATCATGAATTGAATCATGAATTGAATCATGAATCATGAATTGAATTATGAATCATGAATCATAAATTGAATTATGAATCATGAATCATGATGTTAATCAGGAATCGAATCATGAATTGAATCATGAATCATGAATTGAATCATGAATTGAATCATGAATCATGAATTATGAATCATGAATCATGAATTGAATCATGAATCATGAATCATTAATTGAATCATGAATCATGATTCATGAATTATGAATCATGAATTGAATCATGAATCATGATTTGAATCATGAATCATGAATCATGAATCATGAATCATGAATCATGAATCATGAATCGAATCATGAATCGTGAATCATGAATCGAATCATGAATCGTGAATCATGAATTGAATCATGAATCATGAATCATGAATCAAATCATGAATCATGAATCGTGAATCATGAATAATGAATCATGAAATGAATCATGAATCATGAATCATGAAACATGAATCATGAATTATGAATCAGGAATTGAATCAAGAATCATGAATTATGAATCATGAATTGAATCATGAATCATGAATTGAATCATGAATCATGAAACATGAATCATGAATTGAATCATGAATCATGAATCGAATCATGAATCATGAATTGAATCATGAATCATGAATTATGAATCATGAATTGAATCATGAATCATGAATCGAATCATGAATTGAATCATGAATCATGAATCGAATCATGAATCAAGAATTGAATCATGATTTGAATCATAAATCATGAATCAAATCATGAATCATGAATTAAATCATGAATCATGAATTATGAATCATGAATTGAATAATGAATCATGAATTGAATCATGAATCATGAATCGAATCATGAATCATGAATCACGAATCATGAAATGAATCATGAATTGAATCATGAATCATGAATCATGAATTGAATCATGAATCATGAATCATAAATTAAATCATGAATCATGAATCATGAATTGAATCATGAATCATGAATCATGAATCATGAATCATGAATCATGAATCATGAATTGAATCATGAATCATGAATCATGAATTGAATAATGAATCATGAATCATGAATTGAACCATGAATCATGAATTGAATAATGAATCATGAATCATGAATTGAATAATGAATCATGAATCGAATCATGAATCAAGAATTGAATCATGAATTGAATCATAAATCATTAATCGAATCATGAATCATGAATTAAATCATGAATCATGAATTTTGAATCATGAATTGAATAATGAATCATGAATTGAATCATGAATCATGAATTAAATCATGAATCATGAATCATGAATCATGAAATGAATCATGAATTGAATCATGAATCATGAATTGAATCATGAATCATGAACCATAATTTAAATCATGAATCATGAATCATGAATTGAATCATGAATCATGAATCATGAAACATGAATCATGAATCATGAATTGAATCATGAATCATGAATCATGAATTGAATCATGAATCATGAATTGAATCATGAATCATGAATCGAATCATGAATCATTAATCGAATCATGAATCATGAATTGAATCATGAATTGAATCATGAATCATGAATTGAATTATGAATTGAATCATGAATTGAATCATGAATCATGAATCATGATTTGAATCATGAATCATGAATTGAACCATGAATCATGAATCATGAATTGAATCATGAATCATGAATTGAATCATGAATCATGAATTGAATCATGAATCATTAATTGAATCATGAATCATGAATCATGAATTGAATCATGAATCATGAATCATAAATCGAATCATGAATTGAATCATGAATCATGAATCACGAATTGAATCATGAATCATGAATCATAAATTTAATCATCAATCATGAATCATTAATTGAATCATGAATTGAATCATGAATCATGAAACATGAATCATGAATTGAATCATGAATCATGAATCGAATCATGAATCATGAATCATGAATCATGAATCATGAATTGAATCATGAATTATGAATCATGAATTGAATCATAAATCATTAATCGAATCATGAATCATGAATTGAATCATGAAATGAATCATGAATCATGAATTGAATCATGAATCATGAATCGAATCATGAATCATGAATCATGAATTGAAACATAAATCATGAAATATGAATCATGAATTGAATCATGAATCATGAATCATTAATCATGAATCATGAATTGAATCATGAATTGATTAATGAATCATTAATCGAATCATGAATCATTAATTGAATCATGAATTGAATCATGAATCATGAATTGAATCATTAATTGAATCATGAATCATGAATCATGAATCGAATCATGAATCATGAATCATGAATTGAATCATAAATGATGAATCATGAATCGAATCATGAATCATGAATCGAATCATGAATTGAGTCATAAATCATTAATTAAATCATGAATCATGAATTGAATCATGAATTTAAATCATGAATCACGAATTGAATCATGAATTGAATCATGAATTGAATCATGAATTATGAATCATGAATTGAATCATGAATCATGAATTGAATCATGAATCATGAATCGTGAATCATGAATAATGAATCATGAAATGAATCATGAATCATGAATCATGAATTGAATCATAAATCATGAATCATTAATCATGAATTGAATCATGAATCATGAATCATGAATCGAATCATGAATCATAAATCATGAATCATGAATCATGAAATTAATCATGAATCATGAATTGAATCATGAATCATGAATTATGAATCATGAATTGAATCATTAATTGAATCATGAATCATGAATCATGAATCGAATCATGAATCATGAATCATGAATTGAATCATAAATGATGAATCATGAATCGAATCATGAATTGAGTCATAAATCATTAATTAAATCATGAATCATGAATTGAATCATGAATTGAATCATTAATTGAATCATGAATCATGAATCATGAATCGAATCATGAATCATGAATCATGAATTGAATCATAAATGATGAATCATGAATCGAATCATGAATCATGAATCGAATCATGAATTAAGTCATAAATCATTAATTAAATCATGAATCATGAATTGAATCATGAATCACGAATTGAATCATGAATTGAATCATGAATCGAATCATGAATCATGAATCATGAATTGAATCATGAATCATGAATTAAGAATCATGAATTGAATCATAAATCATTAATTGAATCATGAATCATGAATTGAATCATGAAATGAATCATGAATCATGAATTGAATCATGAATCATGAATCGAATCATGAATCATGAATCATGAATTGAAACATAAATCATGAAATATGAATCATGAATTGAATCATGAATCATGAATCATTAATCATGAATCATGAATTGAATCATGAATTGAATCATGAATCATTAATCGAATCATGAATCATTAATTGAATAATGAATTGAATCATGAATCATAAATTGAATCATGAATTGAATCATGAATCATGAATCATGAATTGAATCATGAATCATTAATTGAATAATGAATTAAATCATGAATCATAAATTGAATCATGAATTGAATCATGAATCATGAATCATGAATTGAATCATGAATCATGAATCATGAATCATGAATTGAATCATGAATCATGAATCATGAATTGAATCATGAATTAAATCATGAATCATAAATCATAAATCGAATCATGAATCATGAATCGAATCATGAATCATGAGTCATGAATCATGAATCATGAATCAAATCATGAATCATGAATCATGAAACATGAATCATGAAATGAATCATGAATCATGAATTGAATCATGAATCATGAATTATAAATCATGAATTGAATCATGAATCACGAATCATAAATTGAATCATGAATCATAAATCATGAATTGAATCATGAAAAATGAATCATGAATTGAATCATGAATCATGAATCGAATAATGAATCATGAATCATGAATTGAATCATGAATCATGAATCATGAATCATGAATCATGAATCATGAATTGAATCATGAATCATGATTTTAATCAGGAATCGAATCATGAATTGAATCATGAATCATGAATTGAATCATGAATAATTAATTGAATCATGAATCACGAATCATGAATCATGAATTGAATCATGAATTGAATCATAAATCATGAATCATGAATTGAATCATGATTCATGAATTGAATCATGAATGATGAATTGAATCATGATTCATGAATTGAATCATGAATCATGAATTGAATCATGAATCATGAATCATGAATCATGAATTGAATCATGAATTGAATCATGAATCATGAATTGAATCATGAATCATGAATCATAAATTGAATTATGAATCATGAATCATGATGTTAATCAGGAATCGAATCATGAATTGAATCATGAATCATGAATTGAATCATGAATTGAATCATGAATCATGAATTGAATCATGAATCATGAATCATTAATTGAATCATGAATCATGATTCATGAATTATGAATCATGAATTGAATCATGAATCATGAATCATGAATCAAATCATGAATCATGAATCGTGAATCATGAATAATGAATCATGAAATGAATCATGAATCATGAATCATGAAACATGAATCATGAATTATGAATCAGGAATTGAATCAAGAATCATGAATTATGAATCATGAATTGAATCAGGAATTGAATCATGAATCATGAATTGAATCATGAATCATGAAACATGAATCATGAATTGAATCATGAATCATGAATCGAATCATGAATCATGAATTGAATCATGAATCATGAATTATGAATCATGAATTGAATCATGAATCATGAATTATGAATCATGAATTGAATCATGAATCATGAATTATGAATCATGAATTGAATCATGAATCATGAATCGAATCATGAATCAAGAATTGAATCATGAATCATGAATCGAATCATGAATCAAGAATTGAATCATGATTTGAATCATAAATCATGAATCGAATCATGAATCATGAATTAAATCATGAATCATGAATTATGAATCATGAATTGAATAATGAATCATGAATTGAATCATGAATCATGAATCGAATCATGAATCATGAATCATGAATCATGAAATGAATCATGAATTGAATCATGAATCATGAATCATGAATTGAATCATGAATCATGAATCATAAATTAAATCATGAATCATGAATCATGAATTGAATCATGAATCATGAATCATGAATCATGAATTGAATCATGAATCATGAATCATGAATTGAATAATGAATCATGAATCATGAATTGAACCATGAATCATGAATTGAATAATGAATCATGAATCATGAATTGAATAATGAATCATGAATCGAATCATGAATCAAGAATTGAAACATGAATTGAATCATAAATCATTAATCGAATCATGAATCATGAATTAAATCATGAATCATGAATTATGAATCATGAATTGAATAATGAATCATGAATTGAATCATGAATCATGAATTAAATCATGAATCATGAATCATGAATCATGAATTGAATCATGAATTGAATCATGAATCATGAATCGAATCATGAATCATTAATCGAATCATGAATCATGAATTGAATCATGAATTGAATCATGAATCATTAATTGAATTATGAATTGAATCATGAATTGAATCATGAATCATGAATCATGATTTGAATCATGAATCATGAATTGAACCATGAATCATGAATCATGAATTGAATCATGAATCATGAATTGAATCATGAATCATGAATTGAATCATGAATCATTAATTGAATCATGAATCATGAATTGAATCATGAATCATGAATCATAAATTTAATCATCAATCATGAATCATTAATTGAATCATGAATTGAATCATGAATCATGAATCATGAATTGAATCATGAACCATGAATCATTAATTGAATCATGAATCATAAATCATAAATCGAATCATGAATCATGAATCGAATCATGAATCGTGAATCATGAATAAAATCATGAATCATGAATCAAATCATGAATCATGAATCGTGAATCATGAATCATGAATCATGACATGATTCATGAATCATGAATTGAATCATGAATCATGAATCATAAATTTAATCATCAATCATGAATCATTAATTGAATCATGAATTGAATCATGAATCATGAATCATGAATTGAATCATGAACCATGAATCATTAATTGAATCATGAATCATAAATCATAAATCGAATCATAAATCATGAATCGAATCATGAATCGTGAATCATGAATTGAATCATGAATCATGAATCAAATCATGAATCATGAATCAAATCATGAATCATGAATCATGAAATGATTCATGAATCATGAATTGAATCATGAATCATGAATTATGAATCATGAATTGAATCATGATTTGAATCATGAATCATGAATTGAATCATGAATCATGAATCATAAATTGAATCATGAATCATAAATCATGAATCATGAATCATAAATTGAATCATGAATCATAAATCATGAATTGAATCATGAATTGAATCATGAATCATGAATCATCAATTGAATCATGAATCATGAATCATGAATTAAATCATGAATCATAAATCATAAATCGAATCATGAATCATGAATCGAATCATGAATCATAAATCATAAATCGAATCATGAATCATGAATCGAATCATGAATCGTGAATCATGAATCGTGAATCATGAATCATGAATCATGAAATGATTCATGAATCATAAATTGAATCATGAATCATGAATTATAAATCATGAATTGAATCATGAATTGAATCATGAATCATGAAATGAATCATGAATCATGAAACATGAATCATGAATTGAATCATGAATCATGAAACATGAATCATGAATTGAATCATGAATCATGAATTATAAATCATGAATTGAATCATGAATTGAATCATGAATCATGAATTGAATCATAAATCATGAAACATGAATCATGAATTGAATCATGAATCATGAAACATGAATCATGAATTGAATCATGAATAATGAATCGAATCATGAATCATAAATCATGAATTGAATCATGAATCATGAATTATGAATCATGAAACATGAATTATGAATCATGAATTGAATCATGAATCATGAATCGAATCATGAATCAAGAATTGAATCATGAATTGAATCATGAATTGAATCATGAATCATAAATCATGAATTGAATCATGAATCATGAATTGAATCATGAATCATGAATCATGATTCATGAATTGAATCATAAATGATGAATCGAATCATGAATATAATCATGAATCATGAATCAAATCATGAATCATGAATCATGAATCATGAATCATGAATTGAATCATAAATGATGAATCGAATCATGAATTGAATCATGAATCATGAATCGAATCATGAATCATGAATCATGAATTGAATCATAAATGATGAATTATGAATCAGGAATTGAATCAAGAATCATGAATTATGAATCATGAATTGAATCATGAATCACGATTTGAATCATGAATCATGAAACATGAATCATGAATTGAATCATGAATCATGAATCGAATCATGAATCATGAATCATGAATTGAATCATGAATCATGAATTATGAATCATGAATTGAATCATAAATCATTAATCGAATCATGAATCATGAATTGAATCATGAAATGAATCATGAATCATGAATTGAATCATGAATCATGAATCGAATCATGAATCATGAATCATGAATTGAAACATAAATCATGAAATTTGAATCATGAATTGAATCATGAATCATGAATCATTAATCATGAATCATGAATTGAATCATTAATTGAATCATGAATCATTAATCGAATCATGAATCATGAATTGAATCATGAATTGAATCATGAATCATAAATTGAATCATGAATTGAATCATGAATCATGAATCATGAATTGAATCATGAATCATGAATCATGAATTGAATCATGAATCATGAATCGAATCATGAATCATGAATCATGAATCATGAATCATGAAATGAATCATGAATCATGAATTGAATCATGAATCATAAATTATGAATCATGAATTGAATCATTAATTGAATCATGAATCATGAATCATGAATCGAATCATGAATCATGAATCATGAATTGAATCATAAATGATGAATCATGAATCGAATCATGAATCATGAATCGAATCATGAATTGAGTCATAAATCATTAATTAAATCATGAATCATGATTTGAATCATGAATTGAATCATGAATCACGAATTGAATCATGAATTGAATCATGAATTGAATCATGAATCATGAATCATGAATTGAATCATGAATCATGATTTTAATCAGGAATCGAATCATGAATTGAATCATGAATCATGAATCATGAATCATGAATTGAATCATAAATGATGAATCGAATCATGAATTGAATCATGAATCATGAATCGAATCATGAATCATGAATCATTGAATTGAATCATAAATGATGAATCATGAATCGAATCATGAATCATGAATCAAATCATGAATTGAGTCATACATCATTAATTAAATCATGAATCATGAATTGAATCATGAATTGAATCATGAATCACGAATTGAATCATGAATTGAATCATGAATTGAATCATGAATCATAAATCATGAATTGAATCATGAATCATGAATTGAATCATGAATCATGAATCATGATTCATGAATTGAATCATGAATCATAATTTTAATCAGGAATCGAATCATGAATTGAATCATGAATCATGAATCATGAATCATGAATCATGAATTGAATCATAAATGATGAATCGAATCATGAATATAATCATGAATCATGAATCAAATCATGAATCATGAATCATGAATCATGAATCATGAATTAAATCATAAATGATGAATCGAATCATGAATTGAATCATGAATCATGAATCGAATCATGAATCATGAATCATGAATTGAATCATAAATGATGAATCATGAATCGAATCATGAATCATGAATCAAATCATGAATTGAGTCATACATCATTAATTAAATCATGAATCATGAATTGAATCATGAATTGAATCATGAATCACGAATGAATCATGAATTGAATCATGAATTGAATCATGAATCATAAATCATGAATTGAATCATGAATCATGAATTGAATCATGAATCATGAATCATAAATCATGAATTGAATCATGAATCATGAATTGAATCATGAATTGAATCATGAATCATAATTGAATCATGAATTGAATCATGAATCATGAATCATGAATTGAATCATGAATCATGAATCATGAATTGAATCATGAATAC